>NW_021145026.1:0-41211 GCF_900634775.1 Gouania willdenowi | reverse complement strand
TAAACCACAGTGCTTCTCAGAAGAACCCCCTCCCCCCAAATGATGAAAATGAAGTATAAGAGATGTACACTATCATTTTATTTAAAAGGATCATTCACCATGTGATTTTGGTTTAGGCTACTTAAACAGTCATTACTACAGACCCAAGTGTTCTAAAGAATTAATAGCTTAAAATCAAATCTACTAAATATGCAGGACCAAGACCATTAAGATGTTAAAATAGCACTAAAAGGAAATGTAGCCATTGCAGCTTTTTTTAAATAGTTTAGTTTGTTCGTCCTTTACTGCTTCCAGTCTTCACATTAATAAATCCTGAAGGAGTAAAAGCTATATCGTTTATTGGTTGGCTTGAGATGGAACGCTCACACATGTTCAGATGATAATACATTATGTTGGTAATCCATCCTTCCATGAGCTATACTCCACTCATTTTTGAAGGCTTAAGGGTTGCGGGGGCCAATCCTAGCTGACATTGGATAGGTTATGATTCTTCTGTGAGGTTCAAAACCCAAAGAATCAAACTCATGGCCCACATTAATATGTACAATATGTGTTTGATGTGTTTTTTCTCACAAATACTTGTACCATTTATGGTTAAAACATGTCTAATGTCTGTATCTGTGCTCTACTATTTCTACATTTTGTATGATGAAACTGATCAAGCTGTTGTTCTGATCTACAATTATTGTGACTTTTGCAGATGTTATGGACTATGTATGTGGCAATGCTGTGCTGCTGCAGCATTATTGGCTGTGAAGTATGTGTGCAGAATGGTATTAATGAACCCAGATACCCTATGCAGAGACCCTGCATTCAATGACTCACTGGTCAGAATGACTGGGATGGAGGATGTCATTAACATTTAGAAGGATTTCCTTAGTCTTTTTTTTTATGTTAAAGGGGGTGAATTTTCTTCCTTTATTAAAAGTAGTTTTATGTTTTGTTGTAATAAACAAACATTTATCTTTCTAAGTATACAGTATATGTTAGTTTGATTGGCTTTTATGCTGCATGTATTTGTTTTACATGTAAATAAATACTTAGGCTATAAATTGTGTTGAGGTAAAGTAGAAGACATAATGTGCAGTACAGAAATATGAAATAGTAGATGTTAAGTTAGATTTACTGTTGTTGTTTTTTTTTAATTATGGCTTTTTTGATTTCCACAGTTTCATTGCTTTTCAATGTGTCAAAAAATGTAAAGTTGTTATTGACAGTGACTACTTTACTAACCGTATCAAAGGCTGCTATCCCCCTGATCTCTGGCCTTGGTGAAATATGATTTTTTTTATACTTAAAGTATGTTAACTGGGGCAGCTGTGAGGTTAATAGCACACATCTGGAGAACACAGGGTTAGTTTAGCACTGAATCCTTTCTGAGCTCTAGAGTAACATTTGAATGTCACCTTTCCTTTTGTTACTACATAATAGTGATGTAACGATTAATCGTAAGGCAGTTAAAAATCGATTCATAGGTATTACGGTTCACATCGATTCTGTGAAAATTGAATCGCAGTACTTTTTTTAAACAGCAGAGGGCGCTACCCAGAAGTGTTGGCGGCGAGCGAAATCTGCTAATACTTTTTTTCTGGTTGCCTTCTACTCTTAAATATGTTAATAAATGTTTCATTACCCCTTTATCACCGAAAGAATATCTGTAATATTACGTGAATATCTGCAAAAGTCACGTTTTTCTATTAGCTCTGTCTGCTAGCATAGCATCTCTTCTTCTCTGCATGATATCTGCATGCCAACCGACCACTGTGTTACCAGCGCCCTCTGCTGGTCCAAACAAATATATGACCTAAATACAGTGAAATAAGTCCAATTGTTAAGGCACAAAATACATTTTCAGTTGCACTTTTAAAAAGAAAAATAACTATTATGCAGTTTTGTATTGTTTACTATAGAACCAGAATTTAAATAATAAGCTTCTTCTTCATTTGTATTATTCCTTTATTTATTTCATTCAAGATTTATTTTTAGTTAAATTGCATTGTTTTGAATAGTTTATGAAGGGATTCTTTTGACAATGTAAAATAGTATAATGTTTTCCCAAAAAAAATAAAGGAATATTTTTCAGTCATTTGTCAACATTCCCATTTTGTAAAATAAATCGTGAGAGAATTGTATCGTGAACCCAGTATCGTGAATCGAATCGTATCGGGAGTTGAGTGAATCGTTACATCCCTACTACATAATATTTTATATTACAAAGTATTCATATCTTTTGACATTTCTATGAACAAAAAAAAGTGCCACAATAACAATGAGAAAAAATATCAGGCACATTTAAAATATTGAATTTACAGTAACTGACATTATGTAAAATAGTACATTAGCAAGTTTTAAAATCATAATTACAAATTAAAATCAACATATATGCTTGTTTTTTTAGACGACAGTCACAACTATAGAATAGAGGAACATAGACATCACCTGAGCAAGTAACTTATTGTGTGTATTCACATCATGCAAAGGTCCCTTACTGTAAATGCTACTTGTCTCTCATTCAAGGCATAATCCACAATAAAAGCACATTTTAATGTTACTGTCACCAATAGAGACAAATAGTCAAGCAGATGAAGTGGGATTTCAAAAGATGTCATGGTTCACTCTTTGTAAAATGTATAAATATTCGTCTAATTTCATCCTTGTTAGTGTTTAAATCAAGTGTTAGTCAATATATTTAAAATGTACAATATGTCAGAATTGTTCCTACCACTAGGGTGTTCTTGTTGTCCCCTCACACAATATGTACATGATGACATGGAGCATTACTTCCAGGTTCTTTATGAAAACAACGTCAGAATAATCCTGTCTATAATTCAAAGCCACACTGTTGCAGTGTCCTTTTAACCTCTTCTGTGTTAATGCAGACTTGACTCATACAGTCAATTTAACATCTGTAAACTTTGACCAAGGTCTTTCACTGAGTTGTTACAATAATTTAATTTCCCATTTAAAGTCAGTGATACATTGATTATTGGTTTAAAGCATATGAATGTACATGTCCAAAAATTCATTTTAAAAGACTGTGTTCATTTCTTTTAGTAGTTTGTTGAACAAACACTCTTCACAACATATAGAACTATTTCCTCTTAACTCATATACTCCAAATTCTGCTGACTCTAATGCTTTTGGTTGGAAAAACACTGAAAAATAAACAACCTGCACTCAGACACTAACATCTTCTTTATCCTTTGTCTGTATTAAATTAAACTAGACTCTGATTTAGAGGGGAGTACGTTCCAGAAAGAGAGTCGTCCCCTCGTGTAATGAAGAACTTAACTTTAACTCCCACATTGACTGTTGTATTGGTTACTATGGTTACTGTTTGTGTTCCTCCCTGTGTTAAGTGTTTATATAATGTGAGTCCATGTAACAACTGCACAAGCTGAGGACAAGTATTGTATGTATACTCAACATTTCCTGGACTTCATGAATGGAATACAAATGTCTAATAACTTATCTTAATATCAGAGTACACACACACACACACACACACACACACACACACAGAAAAAGTACCTTGGCTGTGCTGATCTGGTAACTCAATACCAACAAAATTCATACACCACAACACATTTGTCACATTACAAAATGTCACAAACCATTTCTGTTCCTGGGAGATCTTGGGTGACCTTAGTTCCTGTGGGTTGTTGCTACAGTTGACCTGCTGTTGTTTAGCATCATTGTAGGAGGCGTTGTTTGGAGAATTAAGTGGAAGACACAATTTGTACCAGAAAATGTTGCCTTTTGGTTAAAGTGAAACTCATTATTGGGAGAAACTTTCACGGGATGTTTGGTGTGTTGCTACGGAGACAACATAGGCCCTACACCTTTTTAACTGCTGTACGCCACGTTATGAAGTAATAGAGATTTATAATGGAAACATGTGGACTATTAATTGAATACTGTACATATGGCATTAATGAACACAATTATTGAATGAGAAATAAATATTCTGTAAACAAAGAACATATTGGACTGTCTTATTTCACAATCTTACGCTCAAGAGAAAACCAGCAAGCGCGTCAATGAATAGGCTAGAGTCTATACATCTATACAGTCCCTCAGTGGCTTTAGTTTATCACAATTATAATGATGATGTTGATCTGAAAATTGCTATGTTCATATAATCAGTCCTAACAATATTTGAATTAGCATATCTCTTTGTGTGTGTGTGTGTGTGTGTGTGTGTGTGTGTGTGTGTGTGTGTGTGTGTGTGTGTGTGTGTGAGAGTGTGATTTGCTGTGACGTGTGGAAGCCTGCAGCCCTTGCCTGCGATTTGTTTTTGTGTTGAATGTTTCTATACTACAAGACTTATTTCCTGATACAAAAGTATTTTTGTTTATACATGAATTAGGGGTTTGGATGTGTATCATTATTACAGTATTATTTATTTACTTGGTCTTAGTTTCATCAGGTTGCTGTGTAAGATTAGGTCACTGTACACAAAATAAATAAACTATCATGATATCATTAAGCATACATACTGTACATAACAGTTGACTGTGGTCAGCAAGCTGAATGAAAATCAGAGGCAGTCGTAGACATGTACCTGCTTAACTAAGCTGCTAAATATGTTTATTGAATAAAACATACAGTGTAATGGGTTGACTGAACTTTTACATTTTTATGGGCTATAATTGGAGAAAAGCTTGATTTGCATCTACCTCTGTGTATGATTTGAAAAGTAACTACTGTCTCTAAATAAACATAAACTATAGTATTGATAAAACATTATTTGGCAGCGAAACAGTAAAAATAATAATAATTACTTCAAAGCCACACTGGCTGCTGGGAATTATTTTTGAAGAATTGAGACAAAGTAAAAAACAATGCAAAAGTTATAATTTGCTGTCCTACAAACAGATAAATATCCACTGCATCAATTTATGAATAATTAAATAACAGCTCAGGTTTTTTTTAAAAGTTCGCTAAATAAAAAACTAAAAATGTGGATTTAATAATATGCTAAAAAGAAAAACATGAACAACTACATATACAATATAAAACTAGACTCAAAGCAACTTATTTTTAAACGCCTCAAGCCATTCATTTTTTGAAACTGTCTCTGTACCAGTTGTATGTCTCACTGTACCAGTTGTGTGTCTCACTGTACCAGTTGTGTGTCTCACTGTACCAGTTGTATGTCTCACTGTACCAGTTGTATATAAGTAGTGACAGCAGATGATGTGGTAAATGGGACTCGAGGCAATGGATACAATCATATTTCAGGAGGGATTTGGTGTCTCATATTGTTTGTTAGGACGTGGGGACCTCTGTTGGTCATTTAGGATTATGTTTTTCAAACACGACAGGCCTGCTCAGCAATTTCATGTCAAAATTAAAAAAAACACCAAAACTTGATCTTTATGTAGCTTTTGTAAAGCTTTTAATGATGTATCACTCTCTGTGATAGATCATGTGCCTGCTTTATATTCTCTCTCCCTGTATGCTTTTATTCTGACACCATCACTTCCGCATGTCGGCTGAAAAAAAGCCAGACCACGTGACCTCGTGTCACGTGACTTCGGTTTTCGTTTCAGTGTTCAGAATGGAAAAATGAAACAGCTGATTTTCTATTTTCAGTTCTAAACGGGGAAAGGAGAATGGAAAAGGGAAACTGCTGTTTTTCAATGTTCAATTGTAAAAGGGAAAAGGAGAAAATCAAAAAACGGGCCAATTTGGATTTGTTTTATGGTTTTTTGATTAAAACAGTAAAACGGTTTTCTTGTTTTTTGGTTGAAAAGGAGAGGAAGAAAAATAGTTATTTAATTTTGGTTTACAGATGAATTTGGGATTATCCAATGATACCCAGATGTAACGGCTGCGAACTCTTCAGCCATCCATTAATTGAAGACAGGACTCAGCTTGGAGTTGATCACTTTACTGTGATAGACACAAAAATGCACATCTTTTTTTTAGTGTCTTCATTAAAGCAGCACACCTGGCTCCCCTCATCAGCACCGTCACTGCACTGAGTTTAAATACACAGAATATATCTTTGTGATCCCCCAAAATGTATATTAACAATTGTTGTTTGAACACAATACAATAACAATTATATACAATCATATTTGGTGTCAGTGGATGGAGTAACATGCACAAATAAATTTTACATGTATAAAATAAAACATACCTGTGATAGACACAAAAATGCACATCTTTTTTTTAGTGTCTTCATTAAAGCAGCACACCTGGCTCCCTACAGAAGCAAACAGCACAATAAAATAGCTGCTCAATACATATAACGTGATAATGACGTCATTACACGAGGCACTAGTTAGCTAACTGCAGTTATTAGCAGACTTCACAAAAGTACCAAAACACAAAGTTAGCTCACAAATTAAATTGAAAACAGGTCCATAACATTACAAAACATAATATTAACAACATATATGAGGTATTATACAACCACAGTTGTCAAAAATAATAAAATAAACTCCCCTTCACGGAGTTACAACTTACCCTCATCAGCACCGTCACTGCACTGAGAGGGAGGAAGTGAAGCTGCTGCAGATAGCATGCGCAGGAGTGGTGTGCTTTTCAAAATAAAATAAACAATAAAATTCACATAAATAATTTAACCTGAAAAACTAGTGCATTGTTTTATATTCGTTACACAGACCCAATAGCACTCCACCATTAGGCCACAACTTCACAAAGTTGCTTCCAAAATAACTTCTCTCCTCAGAGTCGGACTTAAACCATTGTCCATTTAGTCCAACCCACGTTTGAAATCTCTGAGAAAAAATGTTGTGGTTCACAGTGTGAAATGCAGCACTTAGATCCTATCAAATGAGAACAGAAACTCTTCCTGAATCAGTGTTCAACCTTATTGATCACTTTGATCAGAGCTGTTTCTGTGCTGTGATCAGAACCAAAGCCTGACGGAAATGTATCAAATACTAATGTTGAAAGTTATTACCTCAGTTGGTTGAAGACCAGCTTCTCAATGATCTTGGCCATGAAAGGAAGGTTGGTGATTGGTCTTATCCAGTATAGAGGTAGCAGTTCATTATCTGACACAATCAGTCACAACTGACTTTAAAACAGGTTTAAAGAAGTGTGATGGCTTTGTGTCAAGGCAACCAGTTGATGGATGAAGCTGCTGAACACTTACTTCTATATTGTACGTTTCTATTACAACAGAAGTTCTAAACTTGTGATCGGGACCCAAACATTGGGTCACAGTCACATTTTCAGTGGGATGTAGAGAAAAAACATAAAAAAACCTTTTTGGTGTTATTGTAACTTCTCTCTTTCCATCTCTCACTGCAGACATTTCATTTTAAAAACTGATATTAAAAGTGGATTTTTACATACTACTTATCTTTTACTCTTTAAACTGCACTTTTTCATTTATTTGTAAGTTGGTTAAAATGTTTCCTTTAGACTGTTATAACAGTGTGATTATTCTTTATGTTAAGTTTTGTATTATTTCACATAAAAACATGCTTCAGATTCCATTCACACATTTTTATTCATTTAAGAGAAAATAGAAGAGGAAGTAACAAATTCCAGAGGAAGTCCAGGTTGTTGTTGGTGCTGATGATGTGTGTGTAATGTCATTGGTTGGTTTGACTCTGAGATTAAGTGACATCATCTGTTCGTTTCCTCTTGTTTTTCTGGGATGATAATTTTGTTTTCTCAGCACAAACAACTTTGGCCTGACTTCGTTTCTTCTTGTTTCTCTAAAACCAAACACATGAAACTTTTAATCAGCTGATAAAACACTCTCACAGGTTGCTGTGTCAACATGTCTGCAGAGTGTAGACTTACATAGTTGATTCTGTTAGTCCAGCCAGGGTTCTGGATGGTGTGGAGGAGAGCATGCTCTACAGCCTCAGCTTTCTAGGATTCAAACTCACAAAGATAAATACAGACAACAGATGTAATTAGTATTTCATAAAGTTAAATTCTGATACACGTAATAAAGTTTTAGTTTTAGATTAACCAGCCACTTACAGTTGCCTTAAACATTCTTCAAGGAGAAGATCATTGTTTCCATGACACACTTCTACTAGGGCTGGGCAAAAAAAATCGATTTAATTGATTTATTAAATTTGTAGGTAAAAACAATTTTTATTCTGCAAATTCAAATTTTATTTATTTTTTTACATCAGTTTATTATTATTATTATTTTTTTCACCAGTTTTTTCAGACTTTTTTGCGTTCCGTCCTTGTGGGTTACCGTAGCACGATGTAAGCCCGCCCCCTCTTTGTTTACATTTGTTTACTCTTTGAGTAGGTTATATGCGTGCCACAGGTAGTGGTGTAACAATACATTGATCCACATCGACACATCAATTAATTAATGAACGATCCAATTACATCGATGCACAATGAAAACATCGATAAACATCGTCATCTTTAAGACACGCCTTTATTTTGAAATAACAAATGACATGTGACAACAAAGCCTTGCAACCACTGCTGTCACCCTAATGTGTACACATTACTATGCAGCCACCGACCAGTAATGCCCCGCTGTTACTTCCTGAATGTGGAACCAACCGCTATAAAACACCAACGAAGAAGACACGGAAGCAACCTGAGAACGGCACGGAAGCTGCGTTGTTTACATTGTTGCTCAGCAACGCGAGGAGTCAAGGAAAAAAAGCCACGTGAGGAAAGAGGTAAAAATGATTAACTATACATCAGGAAATGAAATAATAATGAAAGTGCAGTGCTATAGTAGTGATGCTGATTTTATAAGAATTGGGTTGAAGAAGGTTGTTTTGCTAGTGGTTTAGCATACACGTGAGTGCACAGACATTTAAACTGAGATCTGATACTTTCAGTATTCAGTCAGTGCTTGTAAATAGGTTGATTTATACAAACTCCCCACAACAAACAGCGTCTGTTCATGTAAATAAACAGGACTACTGAATAACAAGTGTCTGGAAGTCCAAGTGAGATATTTATTTAATATTGAAGAAGAAAAAATTATGTCAAAACTATATATGTTGCATTATTATCCGTGTACCCTTCATTCTTTGGTTATTCTGTTTTAAAACCAAATTAAACAAATAAATCATGTGGTCATTTTTGTTTTACACAAATTCATCATATGCCTCTTAAAATATGTTTTTATACTTGTTTATATAACAGTGCAGCATCATTAACATGTCAATGTTAAAATAATAATAATAATATTAATAATAATAACATGCCAGTGACACTTTTCTCCATCTGGTTACAGTGTGTTACAGTGAAAACAATAGTTTTTAAAGCCATATTTTTGTATTATTTAAAACGTAATACACCATATTATTGTACTTTTATGAGATGGAGCGTTTGTGTACATGAAGTGTACAAGTGTATGTAAAGTTAAAACAGTGTACAAGGGTTCATTAGCATGTTAGCTCAGATTCTGTAACATCTCACAGCTTCTCCATCAGCTGCTCTGCATTTCATTATGAGGTGCATTCACTTTCCCCAGGAGAGTGTGGGAAAATAGAGTCTCTATAGGAAACCCTAACATATGATCCCTGATATCCAGGTTAGAAGAGTGCTTAGATTGATCAGAAAGAGCTGAACTAGTTTGATCTAAAACACTTCTTTATCAAAGTCTCCTCTTTACAGTAGAATATATTCAACCATTAGCAGGAAGCAGAAAATCCCAGGTTGAGTGAAGGCAGCACAGGTGCAGGTGGTTAATTGTTCACCCTCTCCTCTCTGTGTGACCTGACTCACTTTGACTTTCACACGTCATTGAACACTAACTAAACCAGATACACAGACTCATTGTGACCCTGTATTGACTGTGTTTTGGGCCAATCAGCATCACTTCTAGATTGTGGATATCCATCAGATGGTACTATTGATATGTTCAACAGTGATAAACAGTGAATGAAAGCTGCTTAAACTGTTTACTGTTATTAATAATTAAACTTCACTTCCCTTATTAAGAGATTTTATGAACTCACCTGTTCACTGGTGTTGTGGATTATCCTGCAGCTGCTCCCAGGGTTTTCTCCAGTGCTGTTGAGCGTAGGGGACCCCAATGTTGTAGTGATGGAGCCCCCTACGCTCAGTTTAATCAATACTATCGTAATAATTGTTGCACACTTGGACACAAAGGGACTTCCAGATGTTCATGGGTTTTTTAATCTGAATAATCCAGAAAGACATACATCAGCCTCACCATCTATTTAATACAGGCGATCTGGACGGATGCTCCAGTCTTTACCTGAGGACCCCTGCAGCCCTTTAGCTGCCCCTGATGCTGCCTGTGTGTATGTAATAACTGTCCATGTATATAAGCTCTGAGGAGAGCAGACAGTCTGTTCTCCTCTGAGCTTACAGACTGGAGAACACCACCATGTAGTAGTTTTCATTAAAATCCTACATGTCCCATGATTCTTAGCTCTTCTCTGTAGTCCTTGTTCTCCTGGGACGTGTTTTAAAGGTGTTTCTACTGTCGTAGCTGGTCTGTCAGTCTCTCCTCTAAGCTGGTGTTCATCTCTCCTCTGTTTCACCAGGAGGTGAAATACAGGTGTGTTACATTTAATGATGGTGGATACAATGCTGAGCAGTGTTTATTGTGACACCAACTACACAGAGACGTCTACACGCTCCTAAAATCTGAGTTTTACATTTATTTGGTGCTTTGCTGGTGTCTGTCTGAGTATGTTTGAGCCTTAAACAGTGTAGCTTCAACCAGGACGTAGCATGTAGCGACACATGAAGCTGTTTGTCATGTTTATAACTCACAAAGAATCATTCTACATGTACACACACGGATCTGATAATCACAATTAATGCGTTAAAGTAACAGCCCTAGCGTAACACACACACACAGTTTTTTGTGCACACACAATGTGTGTGAGCCTAATCTGAGCCCATACTTACCTGTCCAGGAGCCGTTGGATGCTGTCGGATACTACCACCTGGCTTTGGCTGCAGCCATGGATCTGATCAACACTATCCATTTTTCCTCATTTGTGTTCTTTTTGACACTTTTGTTGATTGTTTGACCATTTTAATCACTTTTCATTCAAATAAGCCACCTTTAGCCCTATGTTGTAAATTAGCACACATGCTAACACACTCAAAACAATACTGTGTTACTAATGTAATTATGATATCCATATCAAATAAAGAGAAATCAATAAATAACATTTGTTTCCTTTTTTCCCTCTTTCTGTTTCACATTTTTGCCCTTTTTCACTATTGTTTTGTTACGTTCGGTGTGGGTGTTGACCCAAATGCAGAAAGAGAAGGAGGTAGGATGGAGGCATAGCGTTCTGAAACGAATCCATCTTTATTAAACAAAACTTAAATCTAAAAAGATAGGAGGACTAGGGAGCAAGGACCAGACATAGCAGCACACAAGGAGGGAAGACAACATACACAATGATCCCACAGTCATACTGTGTCCAAGCACAGCTAAATAGTGAGGGAAGCTTGATTGGGAATGGGCCACACCTGGGTGGAAACAAGAGGGAGCTAATCAGTCACCAACCAAGCATACAGACATCACTGGGGGGTGGAGCCACAAGCAGGAACACCTGAAACACAGACAAAAGTTAAACTCATGACGAGACTCAAACCAAATAAACAAAGACACTGAATAACTTAAAGAGAACCCCAAGGGCTAAATAACCAACAGAACATGACATGTTTGCACTTTTTGCTCATTTAAGCTACTTTTAGCCATTTCATACCACCTGTTTCTGTTTTAGACCCATTTTAGTCACTTTTCACTCTTTTATTGCCATGTTTTTGCCACTTTTGGACCATTTTTTACCACCTATTATTAAATTATTGTCACTTTACTAATCACTGTTAACTCTTTACCTAATGACCACAACCTTCCTTTGTGTGTGTGTGTGTGTGTGTGTGTGTGTGTGTGTGTGTGTGTGTGTGTGTGTGTGTGTGGCTACGGTGTCAGTTTGGACCGCGGAGCACAAGGAAGATATGAACTAATCACCAGTAAAACTCCAGAAAACAATCAGCAGTAATAAATATGATCTCCCTGGTAAAGACAGTAGCTCTAACAACAGGTAAAATGATAAACTGGTGATATTACAGCCTGTGCAGCAGTATGGTTTACACATTTACTCCGCCTCTGGGTCCTAGTGCTTGCTGTCTGCCGGCCGGTGAAGCCTGTTCCATTTAACGAGGTCCGTGTTTGTTTAATAAGTCCGTGTGAAAGTCTGCATGTTTATGCATCTGTCCATCCACTCTTTTCATTATATCCATGTCTTTTAAGGCTTTTATTAAATAGTGTTGGCTGTAGTCCAGGCCGTCGCCATCTTGGATTATGTTGTCACCAGCGCGTCATTGCCCCAAGTTGTACTAGCGCAGAATGAGTCAAATAACTGTAAAGAGGTCTTATATTAATAATAATAATAATAATTCTCAACAAGAACTATTGATTGATTTATCACATGACTTTTCCAGGGTTTGAGTTTGTTTTATTTAGTTTCACATCTACCTGTAGATCTATGTTTTTTACACTGATGACAACTTGTTTGTAGTTTTATTTCAGAAAGTTTCACTTTTACAGTTACAGTTAGAAACCTTTGTTAATTGAATATCCTAGTTATATTACAGCAACCAAATTAAACTATATCAACTAAGTGAATTAATAAAAATAACCTGTGTAAAGGCTTTTTCAAACTAAAAATTATCTTGTGAACTCTGTGACCTGTTGACCTGCACAACTCAAAGAATCAGAATCAAGAATCATTATTTCTTGGCAGAAATACTTTTAAACACTTGCTGTACATTCAGCTGACATAAAAATCTTGTTTTCAAATATGTAGAATAATTGTGAATTTATCAGTAGCAGTAGTAGTTTTAATATTTTAGTTAATTTTTTGCAGGCACCTTTTTTGTCCGTCAAATGTATTTAAAATAAACTAAAATTAAAGAGAGAATGTTATTTAACTACACTTGTCATAATTTTATTTATTTATAATTTTTTTTAAATTGAAAAAAAAAATGTTTATGGTCTTGGTCTTGACTCGGTCTCGGCTCCCAGAAGTCTTGGTCTTGGTGCATTCTGGTCTAGGGCAAGTCATGGTCTCAGATAGTGTGGTCTTGAACACAACATTAGCTGCAGTCCTCAATCTCTGTCTCAATTTTCTTGAAATTGAGTAAAAACAAAAAGGTAAAAGAAAAATCGTTCAGAAATAACAAAGGTATTGAAAAGAAGAAAAATGTGCGAGCTCAAAAAAAATCATGGCCAATAAAAAAAAAATAAAACCTTCAGCTCCAAAAGCTGAGGCAGTACAACAGAGAGCGCTGTCTTCAACGGATGTAACCATATCTTGCATTGTGGGGGTCCTCCCCTCAACAAGAAAACAAACAAAGAAAAGCAAACAACAAAAACAAAACAAATAAAAAAACATTAGTAACACTATTTTCCTCCCTTTTGTTTGTCTTTCTCATGAAGGCAAAAACAGTGTAAATAAATGAGCAACATAATGAATAAAAGCAAAAAATGAAATTTAAAATAAAAATATAAATACTGTGTGTGTGTGTGTGTGTGTTGCACTATTCTGCAGGCAGAGGGCACGGGTGAGAAACCACAACGTTGTGGCACTAACGGTGTTAGTTTTGGGAATCTATGTATTAATAGCAGACCGAATTACAAGTATGTAGCACCTTAATCACGTGACCTTTCACTAAACTGGCCAATGAGGGGCGCTACGCCTGGATAGAGTCCAACAGTGTGTGTATGTGTAAATCATCTCTGTGTGTCTCTGTGTGTGTGTGTGTGTGTCTCTCTGTGTGTGTGTGTTCACGCGCGCGTGTTGGGGTCAACACACGTCATGACTGAGATGTACACATTGAAAACAGGGCTCAAAGTGCTGCTAATATCCGTACGTTCAGCTGAGAGAAGCCAAAACACACAGAAGACAGAGCAGCTGATACACGTCCAAAATGAAAGCATTAAAGACAAACAAACAAAGGGTGAAATCTGATTCCATTCACACGTTTAAACAAAAAAAAAAAAAAAAAACAAAGAATAAAAAAACAAAACTCACTGAAAGCTGCCAGTTTCATGATCTGAGTTCACATCATATTGAGATTGTATATGCACATGCATATTTTATTTGTTTATTGGATTCTTCATATTTAAGAACTTATTTTCTATAAATAGTACTAACTTATCCACAGTAATATCACTGATATCTTCATGTCTGTTTGATCCCCATTATTAGTGTTTTAATCTGTACGTCCTCACTGCCCCCCCTGCCATGTGGTCTTCACTACAGTTTAATGGATTAGGTTAGGGTTGGGGTTTTAATCTATTTTCATATCGGTACAGAGGTGAACTCAATACATGGCACCAGGGTGTTTTGGAAATTTTGGTTGCCTTTCCATCCTATGGTCAGGACCTCACAGGCTGTCCGTGGAGGTGCCTGAACAAAATCAAAGTAAATAATTACCTTCCATCCTAGATGCCTGAACAAAAATATCCGGAGCCTGAAGAAAAACATAGGGAACTTATAGTATTAAAAAACAAAGAACTTCAACCATTTGAGCCTTTCCCATGGCAGTCTTTTCACTGCGTCCAAACACAGAACAGTTGAAGTAGGAGATGGTAATGCTGGTAATCTAATCTAACATGACTCAGCAAAGGAGAAACGTCAAACATACAACGATATAATTCAGTCATTGTGTATAAACACATGACAAAGTGTACACATGAACACACATTTGATGATATGATGATTAATATAATAATTGCCATAACAAAGTGTTCTTTGTTCCCAACCTTTTTATTTGTGTAGTTTTCTCCATTAATAAATGTCTGTGTAGCAGACAGAGCGGCAGACGATGGATGGATGTTGCTGGAGATTAGTTAAGTATTAGGAAGAAGTTGCGGATTGCCCTCATCTATGGTAGAGACGAGAGGATCTTGTTCAAAGTTTGTCGAATATTTAAAGGCTGAGACATGGCACACTCGGCCAACTCTGAACCCATCTCGTTGTAGAGAGCATTGCACAGGTTGTGAGTGCTGCTGCTGTGGGTGGAGATGCCCAAAAGGTGCCACAGCAAGGGCAACGCTCTCTGCTTCACCATTTGAGGCTTTCGATTGCCGATGTTCGTGACGATAGCTGGGCACAGAAAGAGAAAACAAAAGCCAGATTTAGTCACACATATTAACTTTGAAACTGCAATCAAAACCAGCAAAATACAGAGTTTATAAGTATCAGTTGAAGTTGACTGGAGTAGAAAACTAGATATATCTTGAATCTCGATATATCTCTCAGCCCTACTAACCAAACATGACAGCTAATCAGCTGTTCCTTGTGAGCTCTCAGCTTACACAATTTTGTATTTACGTTTTCAGAGTGAAAATAACAGTGACAAACTGTAAAGAATAAGACAACATGAATAAAAAATGACAGGTGCTATTTGGATCAAACACCAAATAGGAAATTTCTAAAGCAAAAAAACACATACCTGCAACCTTGTCAATAAGATCAGCCTTTGCTTTGCCGTTCAGAAACATGGCCTTATTGCAGAAGAGCTGAAGCAGGTGAGTGTTGTCTATGGTGGAGAAAGAAATCTTGATTAACATTTCTTTTGAAAGAACTTCTACATATAATTCACTTCAAAAGCTGAAACTGTGTACCAAGGTTAGAGATCAGTGCATCAATGGCTCTAACAGCAGCACAGTAGATGGGCTTATTCTTGGAGTTGAGGTGACTGTCCACGATAGCTGGGACCAGTGTGTTGACCACTTGGGCCATGTTCTCCTCCAAAGCACAGATGATTTCCGGCAGGACCATCAAGGTATGCAGGTTAACCTTGCTGTTGGACTCTGTCAGCCTTGCACTTAGGGCATCAAACACCTGGAAGAAACGAGAACATAAAACCTTCAATTTCACTGGAAGATGTACTTTTATTAAACAGATTTTAAAAAGTAAAAACTGGCTACAAAGAAATGGATCTGTAATGAGCGAGCACTGACCAGATGTAGGTTACTGATGATCACATTGGGGTCGTTTTGGGAGTCAGCTACAATCTGGTTGATGCCCTGGATCCTGTCTTTGAAGTCCTTTGAGCCCATCAGACCTGAGAGTTGCTCTATATAGTGATTCTTATCTGCAACACTTTGTGTCTGAGCTCTGCTGCTGTAATGACTGCAGATAATTCACAATGCATTAAACAAGCTTTACCACTATAACATTTGGAAAAGATTTGGAATCAAGAGCATCTAAACCCACCTGTTGGTCTTGTAGACCGGCTCTCTGTTGAGAGATGGGCCCTTCTGTGTTCCGTTGCCTGGCTGAGGCCGTTGGCCTATGGCTGACCGGGGATTTACGGGCTCATTATTTAGGCCCTAAAAAGACCCAATCATCTCCACATTAGGTTCATGTAAATGCACGTACTTAGTGAAGCTCAACTCAACTATATTCATAGAGCAATTTAAATAAACAACAACACTGTACCTTTGTCCTGAGTGTGTTGACGATTTTCTTGATTGTCGCCAGTTCTTTGGTAGCGAGGTATTTATCCAGGACTTTATTAAAATTGGGTTCGGCGGACAAAAACAGCAACATTTGCCGCCCAAACAACCTGTAAAGAATGACATTTAATAAAGTAAAGCCTGTATGAAAAACAGTTATAAAATAAACTGGAATTGGCAATCTCTCTAGAATGTTCCAATCTAAACACTGTAAAAACGTTTTGATCCTTTACAGCTTGTTAAGCTCTAGAAGTGTGTTAAAATATCAAACTGATCATTTCATCAACAATCAATCAGAGGAGTTGTAATAAAAAAATAAATAAAGCTGAAGGTTTTTTCTTTGACGTACCGTGCTTCTGGTGATGCGTCCTGTGCCAGTTTGCCAATGGCAGGTATAAGATGATCTGTGATATCTTTGGCCCCGGACACAATACGGGCGGCACCAATCTTAGTCACCAGATCAGCTACATGTTGAGCGGTGCAATTCCTCACCGCTTTATTACGGTCACTGTCAGAATAAAAATAAAGAAAAATCAAAGTGTTGGAATGTGTTTTGTTTGAACGAGCCCAAGTGCAAAGAACTTAATGAAATCTGTTTGCATACTCACTTCAGACCCCCTGCGAGTAAAGCATGGAGGCATCGACTCGGTGTGCAGTGCTGCACCATAGAGTCCAGAGCTTTATCTGCATCCTGTCTGATGAAGGAGTTTGAGTCTCCAGCCTTCTTCAGTAACAGTTTCACTGTCACCTCCAGCTCACAGTCCATGGCATCTTGGAGATGTGTGTACATGTCACCCAGCGTGCTCAGGGCCAACCTCGACACAACTGATCGGCCATTCTTCAACTAAAATGAAAAAAATGTGACAAATGAAAAGTTAAGAACACACACACTCACTATTCTATTAGCTTACCTCTTCAATGACAGACTGACAGAACTCATGAAGCCTGTTCTGAATCACAGCTGGGTTGTTTTTGACCAGAGAGCAGACAATTGTCAAACCCTTGATATTCTCCTCCCTGCAAATAAAATAAAATTAAACAAGTAGTTCAGAAATTAGAATTATTACATTTCAATTTGTTGAAAACTCTAAAAATAATTTAAAAATCACTGTTTCTCACCATTCGTTAGAGCTCATCAAGTCCAGCGCCATGTCAGTCTTTTGGCGAACAGAGTACTCTGAAAACTCTGGGAGACTCTGGGTTACGTCCTTGCTGACATGGGTGAGCTTGTCTAAGTGGTGCACAAAGAAGAACTAGTTTAGTCTTAGTTGTTTCTGTCAGCCAGCAAACAAGCAACATGTTTAGTAAATAAGTATTTTTCCACATTAACCCCGCCTTTAAAGCTCCAGCAGCCAATAAAATGCTGTGCTGCTTAATCCAAACAAAGGCCTGTGAAAAAAAAAAAAATTAATTACTTAAAATGTACAGACCAGGGGACGGTGACGGCCGGCTCCTACGGCTGTGGCTCCTCCTCAGACGTGATGCAGATTTCTGTTTATTAGGAGGCACTGTGGGAGGGCTCGGTTGGGGAGATGGGGTTGGGGTGGAGCCCTTGATGGGACTGGACTCATCCGACTGAGAGTTGCTGTCTACACAAACATGGCTGTTGTCGTCAGCTGGGGGCACGGTGGGAGACCAGTCTATAAAGAAGGTCTGCTTAGGCAACGGAGTGGGTCCAGGGGAGCTGGTGGATGCCGCAGTGCAGGTCACTTTCTGCCCCACAACTCCAACATCAGGGGTCAAGTCATCTGGTTGGAACAACAAAACATTAAAATCACTACAGGAAAATACAGCAGAAAAAAGGGGGTTTGGGGAGAGTGCAGAACCTTTACTTTCACCTGTGAGACCACACACACACCATTAGAATCATGGGCCAGCTTTGGTCACTGGCTAGAACATGACGCTAAGTGTTTTTATGCAAATTTGCTTATATGTTAGAGGAAGAAGTTAGCATGACATGACATGCACAACTCTAGTGGCTGATCTTATGTGGGGGGTCTGTCACATTAAGTTACATTTCAACCCATTAGAAATGTCTCATTTACATCTACATTTAATTCTCGACTGGGAACACAAATGACAGTGTTGAACACAGTTCCAAGAGCCAATGTCTCAACATTTACACAAGAGCACTCGCTGACTCATTCTTACAACTTACCAAAACTTGGTACGTGGGCTTCTGGCTCCCTGGGCTGGAAAATGACGTCCCTGCTTTCCACCTGTGAATGGACAGAAAAGTATTACTTTTAATAGCACAACTCCTGTAATTCCATCCACTAACCTGAACAAAGAGACATAGTAGTTAAGCGCAGACAAAGGTCTTTAGTAGGCATTCTGCTACTGTAGAGTGACTTCACATCATGCACACACACAACCATGTACTCATCATTTTGTTTAGACAAAGACTGAGCAAAGTTTTTGGATCCAAGATCAAGCTAATGTTACTCTTTTATCAATGGGATCAACATCAACTACTGAGCGCTTGGTGGCATTACTGTCAATATAGAAGCTGTATATACGTAAGCTTTGTTTCAAGAGCATGACCCTGGGATATTAACAGTTATGTTCCCAACCTGCCTCCCTAAGTGAGCGGTTCAGCAATAGGGTTGCTGGGAAACACACGGCACAGTAAACAGAGTGTTTTTATGAATGGTGGCTGATAATAACTTCAAGAGCCATGAATGTTCAGGTAGTACTTACTAACCCGACACCACCAAGCGAGAAATAAGCAATTAAAAAAACTCACGATACAGCGTACAGTTTTTCATATGCATTAAATATATCTAAAAAGAAGTAGGTTGATCATATTTCATCCAAGCCTGATTCGTTCACAGATCAGTGAATTCTCATCCCTGCAGCATTGATGTCAAGAAAACTA
Organism: Gouania willdenowi; assembly: GCF_900634775.1. Classification (NCBI taxonomy): domain Eukaryota; kingdom Metazoa; phylum Chordata; class Actinopteri; order Blenniiformes; family Gobiesocidae; genus Gouania; species Gouania willdenowi. Next base: position 21,886 of record NW_021145026.1, on the reverse strand, counting down.
GTCACCTCCCAGGAACAGTGTCAGTGACACCTGAGGGCTCTGTGAGGTTTATCTTTCTGCACCTCTCAATGTTTCACAGATAACAAGTAAGGGCGCGACACACATCAGCATTGTTCGCTGCTGTTCGAGGACTACAATTTGGGTGTTTAAACAAACGTGAACAATCAGAGCTTCGTTAAAAAGATTGTTTTGTTTTTTTTAAAGGACTGCAATGATAATCACACCCACAGACAAAGAGGTGATTCAAGATCACAGCCCTTCTATTCAGCTGCTCTCCATTCATTCTGCATCGTGACAGATACTGCTATCTTTAGGTTTTCTTCCTCAAACATGTCTGAGGACAGCACAGCTGCTCAGATCTCATGACATGTTTTGTACATATGGTTTATTTCCCTTATTTTGTATTATTTGTGCACACTACGGTGGAGATAAAATGAGGTGTGATAAACAAAGTCCCAAAATAATCCACTTATTGAAAGCTCTTTCCATTTATTGACTAATTCTAAGCAAATCAACATGACTACTTGGTAACCATAATATTAGAAACGTGAAGTATGATGGCTGCCTCACTGGCTATTCATTTTTTTCCCTTTCAAATAATTGTGCACATATTTTCAAACAGAAGTACAAGTACGGAGCATCTTAATCACATCACCTAAACTGGCCAATGAGGTGCGCGACGTATGGATAGAATGCTGGTATATTGATACGGCTACGTACAAATAGCCACTGCTTAAAAAATATGTATAGCGATTAGGCGACATTGTAATTTTGCTGTATGGCTCAAATGGAAAAGTTGATAAATCACCCAGCACTAGTTTGGATGTGAAGTTGTATGAGATGACGGCCTCACCTGTTGAGAGCATTTTCCATTTGGCGTGTTGCTTGGTTGTGGCTCATTCTCAATGGAGGAAAGGCTTGACTTCTCCATGGGGAGTTTGTTCTTCCCTTTCCCTGCGCTGGCGATCCTCCTTTGAGGTGGGAGGTCATCGGTGAGGGAGCCCAAGCTGCCATACCCGTGCAGTCGATCACCGTCGGGCTTAGTCCAATGACTCCTGGCGCTGCTTACTCGCGGCCCATCCATCACCCAGTCCATATCAGCTTCAGAAGCAAAGTATAGTGAGCCCCGCTGTCTTGGCAGCACTAATCCATACTCAAGGGTCCCGTTTGAGGAGAGTTTTGGAAGCGCGTGCCTGGCTAGTCTGGCCTCTACTGCTGCCTTTAAGCCCTCTGCATTCTCATTCGTCTCAACCATCTCCACAGCATTAGTCAAGGGAAGCTTGTGCCCAGACCCGAGGCAGTGGTCGAAAAGTGCAAACAACTCAAAGGCAAAGTGACGCACTTTCCTTCTGTTGTCTACCAAACAGTTTACAACCTCCGAACAAAGCTTGAGGATGTCAAATTCTGTCTGAGGATGACTGAGTATAGCTCCCATGATGACATTGAGGATATCTTCCCGTACCCAGGGTTTTTCATGCCTCAGGTTACCAATTACAAGGTCCAACACACGCTGTGGTGGAACAGTTTTCATAAGCTGATGAAACACACTCAGGTATTCGTTCCTTGTGATGGTGCGTGCATCCCCAAGGGCCTTGAGGGCCACTAAGATGATGTGCTCGAAATATTTATTTGCACACATGTCCAACTTCAGAACAAGCAAATTTAAAACTTGCAAGGTGCTGAACATCACTTGGAAGTTACTGTCATCCAGAAGTCTGGGTAGAAAATTGATGAATTCTTCAATGCTCTCGCTGGGAACTGATTTAATGTCCACTTCTGAGAGGACATGTTTGAGCTTTTCCACTCCATATCTGCGGCTCTGGTCGCTCTTCTGGTCCAGAAGCTGCTGGTGTAACTCGTGGGAGATCAACGCTGGAATCATCGTTGTCTTATAGATGTGGGTCACAGGTCAATTGTCAATCTGTGATGAAGAAAATATGGAAAATTAAAAATTTTCAGTCAGGAATCATAAAGCACATAATGGTGAGGGAGGAAGGAGAGTGGAGCATTGATCACCATGTAACAGTAGATTAGTAAGACTGCACTCAACCACTGTGAAAAACAGTGGAACTTACAGGTGGAAATGCTGTTGTGCATTCACACGTCAAAGCAAATATAAAATGCCTTCATCGGACGTTATTGGTGCTTTAGTAACCATATTTCAACAGAAAGTGGGACTGTCAACGATGGATAAACATAAACTACTCAGCTCACAGGTCAACACACAGGAAACTTAATTTATACGCCTAACCACAATAGTGGAGAATCCATGTTTTGATACTCATCTATCACGGTATGTCAACTTTCTTACTCCTTTTACTCCTGGCTTAAATCCACTACCTCCACCATCTGGACATTATATCACGTTTGTATAATATACTATATTGTTTGCACAATATAAGCATATTGTTTGGACAATATAATATCATGTTTTTACAATATACTATATTGTTCATACAATATAACATCACGTTTGTACAATATAATATATTGTTTGTACAAAATACTATATTGTTTGCACAAAATAATCAGTACAATATAATATCACATTTGTACAATATAAGTATATTGTTCATACAATACAAAAATATCTTTTCACTTGTGGCAGCTCTTCTGTGTAAAATAAACAGCAACTTTTATTTATTCATTTTTTTATTTATTTATACAAACAGCTACTTTTAGCAACAAACTACGTTTATTTTTTCGTTACTTTTGACCAGTTTTACAGCCACATTTGTGAAATTTGTGAAAAATTAACTTAAAAAAATATATACTAAGCCTCTGTTATAAAGACATATATCCGGTTCTGGATAAGGTTAAATCAGTATTGAGTGCAGTAGTTCCCAATATTTTGGATAAAACTTAAAATATTACCTTTAAAACGTGTGAACAAGTCCGTAACAGGTTCGTTCGTGCAGTCGCTTTATAAAGATTCTGAGTGTCAACGTTCTTTTTCTGAGTATCAGTGTTCTTTTTCTTCTGGGTTCTATTCTTCAAAGCCACATTTATTTGCTAAGTGATGTCGTAATGATGTCATTTAGCCAATAAATGTGGATTTGAAAAATAGAATCATTGTCATAAAGTAAGCACATATTTGGCTGTGTTGCTATAGGAATAAATTAAGGCAAGACTTGCAATAAAAACAAAGCTGCAAAATGACGATGTGCAAATCTTGTTAAACTGAGACAAACAGCTGTGTGCTTATTTTATAATACTAGGGATGTAACGATTAATCGTAAGGCAGTTAAAAATCGATTCATAGGTATCACGGTTCACATCAATACTCTAAAAATTGAATCGCAGTACTTTTTTTAAACAGCAGAGGGAGCTATATATTTGTCCCTTCTCTCGTCCAGAAGTGTTGGCGGCGGGCAGAATCTGCTACTACTTTCTTTCTGGCCGCCTTCTACTCTTAAACATGTTCATAAATGATTCCTTACCCCTTTAGCACCGAAAGAATATCTGTAATATTACGTGAATATCTGTAAAAGTCACGTTTTTCTATTAGCTCTGTCTGCTAGCATAGCATCTCTTCTTCACCGGTAGAATAACTGCATGCCAACTGACCACTGGGTTACCAGCGCCCTCTGCTGGTCAAAACAAATATCTGATGTCAATGCAGTTCAATGACTGTTTTGTCCAATTGTTAAGGCACAAAATACATTTCTAGTTGTACTTTTAAAAAGAAAAGGAACTATTGTGCAGTTTTTCATTGTTTACTATAGAACTTCATTTGTATTATTCCTTTATTTATTTCATTCAGGATTTATTTTTAGGCAAACTGCATTGTTTTGAATAGTTTATCAAGGGATTCTTTTGACAATGAGAAATAAAAGGAAAACACTACAGTATTTTCTAGTTTTTTCTCATAAAAAATAAAGGAATATTTGTCAGTCATCATTTGTCTACAGTCCCATTTTGTAAAATAAATCATGAGAGAATTGTATTGTGAACCCAGTATCGTGAATCGAATCGTATCAGGAGTTGAGTGAATTGTTACATCCTTATATAATACTGTAACTAATTATTTATTACAATGAAGACAACAATATATCTTTTTAGGTGTAGGGTAGTGTTTGATACATTTATAATGCAAACTACGTTTATTAATTTTTACCAGATTTACATCAACAAATTGTGAAATTTTTGGCATTTGTGTGCTTTAATGTGTGCTAAATAAATAAATAAATGAAAATGAAATGGAGCCTCAGGGATCATACAATTGTTAATATCTCTAGAATCTATTGACATGTTTTAAATTGGACTTTCCTAATAATCTTGACAAAGGTTTGTGCTTTTGGCTTCACTTCAGTTCTCACTCACTTTCTCTTTTGTTCACACAGCTTGAAGAGCTCAGCACCTCCATGTGTCCTTTCAAAATAAAATAAATGGTATAACCACCACTCACTCCTTCCCTCTAGTCACAGCCACCACCATTATACTTGAGCTCCACACTTGTCACCAGACTGTTTGAATGGATTTCACAACACAATAAGCTCAATATACACAACTATAACATCACATTTTTTGACTGTAATTGGTTAATCATGACCTTGTAATTTTTACAACTTAAACTACCTCTTTTTTTCACTTTAGAAAGACATTGCAGGATTTGATTCATAGAGATGCTCTGGCCCCTTCACGGCCTGCAGCCTATGAAGGTGAAGGTTCTAAAGGTAAAGGAGGAGGTCAGGGTGGTGCCATGGATAAAGAATAGTGGCTTCCTTTGTTTACATTAAGATGTTCCTGAAACTTATGTCTGATTAAAGAATCTTCTATTCAAAAAAGTCTGTCTTTACTTGAATCACAAACACTCATTGCTATGTTATCTGCACAGCTGAACAGTTAGTAGCAGCACCAAGAATAAGGTAAATGTAGGTGAAATGAATATTATCAATATCTGTAAAAGATAAAGATTTTATGAATGCAGAGTAGTCAACTGTTTTAAGAGACAATATTACATACGTACACACTAAGCATGTGGAGATTAATCGATATGAATCGGTATCTACATATAAACATGTGCGATGCGAGAATATGGATTCATTCAGTGGCATCGGTACAATTTACAGGTGAAATCGAGATGCATCGGTCACTGCGTGCCTGCATCAGTAAAATCCATGGTTACATCCATTTTTTCATCCATCCATCCATCTATTTTCTGACTCGCTTGTTCCTGTTTTCAGGGTCGCAGGGCAGACATAAATGGTTATCATGACCTCTGACCTTTGTGATAATCTAAGACTAAAATAGATGGCAAGATGGCGCCTATGTTTGGCTGTGCCGCTGCCTCTCTGTTACGATGTCTGTTACAATATCGGTTTCCTGCATCATTTCTAACTCTGCCATTGGGGGGGGGGGTCACCTAACCAAAATATTAGGAGACATGTAGGAGGTAGCAGTGCACCTTTGAATGAGAGATCATCCATGCTCAGCAGTAATTCGGAATTAAGTTCAATTTGGAATTAAATCGGGCCAGTGTTTGTGTGATGTGTGTGTGTGTACGCCCGTGTGCGTGTGTGAGATACTTTTTTATTTTAGTTTTATCAGCCTAAGCAGTGATTAAATGTGCTTTATATATAGACTTAACTTGTACACAATGGTGGTAATAGTTTAAAGATAAAGTCTGGTCTGTAATGGAGTGAGGCTGGATTAATTACATTTAAACTGGGGTTAAAGTCATTTATCACATCTACTTAAATTTGTTTGATTTTTTTTAAGGTACTTGTACTTTTTGTGTTGGTGTATGTGTGTGTTTTGTTCTTTGTCCTATTAGCATACCATAACCTAATAATGCAAATACAACAAGTTAATTATTGAGTAGCTGTAAAGTGTGCTATAATACATACTAATGCTATACTATCATTCTCATTTCATCAGAAAACATCAAACAATGACAGACTTCACAATGTCAAAGACATGAAGTAACCACAGAGAGAAGCTGTGACTGAGAACATCCTCTACATCAGAGGTCTCATTCTCTATAGAAAATAAAAGCCAGTAAATAACACCTCTGTGGCTGTGTCCCCTGGTTTATATCAGCTACAATTGGCTAATATCCCACTGTCCCAACGGACACTAAACACCCCACTTTTTTTCCGCCCTCTATCTCGGTACTATCTACCATCTACAAATGTCACGATGTTCATGTCATCACGAAATACATGAACATTGAGCATAAAAAGAAAGAGTGGTTCATTATCCACCTTGTTGTTGCCGGAAGAAAAAGCGGAAATGACGTTCTCCATGCGTCTGGTTGGCTAAACACATGACTTTAACTGTATTGCTAGGAGAGCGACAGCAATTAGCTGACGTCATGTCATGTTGGATTTTCTGCAGATACACTTTTTAAGTTTTTGGTTGAAATGTCATGACAGAAATTAAGATCTTAATTTAACGAAATAACCAAAGAATGACGGGCAGTGACGACCCTAACCTCTCTGGTGCCCTAGGCCAGATTTTCTTTTGGCCCTCTTATATTTTTTATACCACGTATTTGACATTTACATTATTGTTATATTAATATTATCAGAATCATTTCGAACACTTACATAGTGATCTTCACCATATCCACAAAGATGCTTTACATGAGGAGAAAACATGAGCAAAATTACTTTGACATTTTATTTACTTGTGATAAAAATGTTTCACATACACATATAAAAGAACACAAACAAGTAAAAAAAAGCTAATTTAAATATCTTAGTAATTAATATTATTATAATAAAGCATTGCACAAAAACAAGATACAGATTAAAGATTATTATTTTTAATTAAAATACTTGTGACTACAATGTTTTACTATATTTCATTATGTGAAAAGATGCAAAACTTCCAGATTTAATATAATCTTACTTAAATTTCAGTAATGAACACACATTAATTTACACAATTACAGTTCACAGAGGTATTGCACAAAGAAACTATTTATTAAAATAGTATTATTTTCTGGTGGTGATTTATAAACAGCTTTAAACAACACAAGCTAAAAAAGCTCTATTCATTGTATGAGGAAAGATTTGTCTCAGAAATATTCACTAATACATATGGAGCCCTGGAGGTGACATGGATGAAAAAAAATGATCTCTCACTGTGACTTAATTATCTCGTAGTGTAACTTACTTATTATCTCACACTGTGAGTTACAGAGACTGGTTCTGAGTCAGAGTTTATCACAATGACATCATTCACAGTGCTGGATATTCATCTGTTTATTGATTTTTACTTTGAAAGTGAGTCAAATTATAAAGATATTAATGATTTGCAGTTGGCACAACTTTAACATGAGTGACGGACAGGTAAAGAGGATACTTTAGTTCTAGAGGACACAGTCGTAGTAAGTCCTGGTTGAATTCCTTAGATAAATAAATAAAATCTAATGCATTAATATTATTATTATCCACAGGTATCCATGAAGTTACCGTAGTATTGTAGTTGTTGTTAATGAATTCAACCAGGACTCTAAGCTATGCTTTATGACGACTGTGTCCTCTAGAACTAAAGTATCATCTTTACCTGTCCGTCACTCATGTTAAAGTTGTGCCGACTGCAAATCATTAATATCTTTATATTTTAACTTGATTTCAAAGTAAAAATCAGTAAACTGATTAATATCCAGCACTGTGGATGATGTCATTGTGATGAACTCTGACCTAAAACCAGTCTCTGTGTTAAAAAGAACATTCAGAACCCAGATTTGAACAAAAATATTGATGCGGGAAATGGATTAAAAAAAAAAATTGATTTTGAAAACGTATTTCAATAAAATAATAATTTAGAAACCGGATTTAAGAAAAAAAATTAGAAAACCGGATTTAAAAAATAAATTCATTCGGAAAACTGATTTTTTGTTTGCCCCGATTTACTTTATTTGACAAAATTTTAAACATAATTAACTTTGTTTGTGTTCAATGTGTTAAATTATTAATAAATTATCCTCTGCTGCTCGATTTATCCTCGTCAAAATAAAAGCACAAGATTATTTTATCCATTTTTGTTGTTTGTTTTGTCCAGGCAAATACTTTCGAGTTAAAAACCCAAAAATCAGAAAAATAAACAAGATCAATGTAAAATCAAACAAAGGAAATCCAGCTTTATTGTGACATAAATAAATGGACGTTTAACTCTTATTGTTCCAGCTGTTGACGACAGACAACTGGAACTTAAAGTGTTCACACAGAGCATCACAGAGCAACAGACGGCAGCGTAGACCACCAGCGTCTGTCTGTAGCTGCCGTCCGGGGGTCTGTAGAGTTTGGGGAAGGTGAGGAGTTGGACGGCGCTGAAGGTGAACTTCCTGTTTCTAATGTTATTCTGCACGTTCTCCATCCTACAAGCGTCCCTGCAGAAAGACAGTCACACACTCACTGCTTTCTTTTCAATGAATGGAAGCAAAGAAAAGACAGAAAGAGTAACAGAGACTCTCAGCTGTGCTTTAGAGGTCAGAGGTCACAAACCACAAGTCACTCATTAGCTCACAGTGATTTTTAATATTTCTGCTCAACAACCTTAAATCCAACAAATTACAACATAATTGAGGATTTTTATTTTCTATCATTTGAGTTTGGTTAATTTAAGTTTGGTTTAAACTTGAAGGATAAAGATTGTGTTATTGCACTATTATTTATTCATAAATGCAGATATTTAAAAACAAAGCCATGTTTGTCACAATTTTTAATAAGTTAAAATATTCATAAATATTAGGTTTGTGTGTTCTAAACCTGCTGCCAACATGTCCAATTATGGAAATGTGTGTTTTGAGTTTTCTCTGATTTATTTTGATTTTAGTTTATTTTCTGTTGGTTTTAGATTGTCAATGTTGTGTTTGAATCAGTTTTTGGATATATTTAATGTGAATATTATTATTATTATTTTTATAAAAACAACCTAATCAGTCTTATTAAGTAAAACACTTTACATTTAGGGCAGAAATAAATCTACTTTATTTACATTATAAACATTAATTGCCAGTACTGTTCATTTTAACATTCATCTGTTGTGTTTTCCTGCAGATATGGATTTAAGTGAAGTGTCTGGTTGGATCTAATCAGAGAAGCTGTTGAGTCTGAGAAAAATAAAGAATAAAACATTTTAAATTAGCCTGACTGAGTGTGTAAATATATAAATGTAATTCAATTAAATTTAAGTTATTATATTATTTTAGTATCTATAAGTATTTTATTAACATGTCATTTTGTAGCTACTGGTACATGGATGAATCCATCTTGTCAAGCATGTTACATGTGAACGTCTAAATCAGGGGTTTTCAACCACTGGTCTGAGGGCCACTTGTGGTTTAGAGAGTGAGGCTGTTTCTGGGTGGTAACCTTGGTAACATGTATTCACCGGTTTTTTGCAATTAACAATTAAACACTACAAAACAGTTAAATATTTACATATATACTATAAGAATATTTTTAAATGCCTTACGGTCATTTACATTTTAAATATCACAGCAGAATCTTTTTAGTTTTTTCTGTATTAATCAGTGTAGGAAGTGACGTAGTCTCCGTATGTGTTGAACCGATGGTTTTTGCTCCTCCTTTGTTCTGTTGTTCCTCCATCTTTTACTGTGTGACTGAACACAGAGACATCCTCCATCTTTTAGACACAAATAACCTGAGCATCAACTGATGAACATGATAAACAAAAAACATTTAAAGAAAGAAATACTAAAGCTCATCCACATATAGGCTCAGTAATATAAACAATAATAATAAAATAAATACATTTATTCTACTGATAAAGGCAGCTGCTAAAAAGGTAATGCAATCCCTGCATTCATTGCTGTTGTCAATATATATATGTATATATGGCAAAATGGATAACTCCAATAGTAGGACAACACTAAGGGAAAGACAACACCACCTGGGGTATGAACTCCCAGGATCCTGGTTAAACAACCCTTATAGATGCTAACACAGGTTCAGAACACCACCAGCAGAACAATGGTTTCTTTAAATAGTTGGACAATTTGATTTAAACACACAATAGAAGTTTCACTGACAGTCACGTGGTCCACTCTGTAAAAAAAGAAAAGAAGGCAGGGAAGGGCTCACTGAGTCAGGAGGAACCTATGTGGGAGGTCTACGTCACCTGTGAAGATGCACACACAGCAAGGCCTTCAACAAAGGGGGTGGGGGGGGGGGGGGGGGGGGTCTCCACCACTAAGCCCACCAAGGTGATCTCACAACACCTGCAAACATTAAACTAAAGACAAAGATCAAAAAGTTGACCAGGACCAACACTTAAAGTGGACCAGACACACACCACAATAATTATAAAGAGCTATTAGAGGCAAACATTGTCCTCAGTATTAATAACAGAATAAACTCATATTTGATGTATGGTCAGGTAAAAGTAAGAACAGACAATGAACAACATTAACAAAGAGTCAACTTTAAAAAGTACTGTAGAGATAGTGAATCCTGAGATGTAGTGTAGGGAGAGCGTCCAGCCCTAGCACACAGTATTGTTTAATCCATCTACACTGTCAGCAGATGATAGAGCAGCAGTCTAGGAACTACAAGTCACTGAAATATTAATAAACACAATAAGGCCAAAACAGCAGTAAGGCAAGGCAAGGCAAATTTATTTATATAGCGCATTTCATACTCAAGGCAACTCAATGTGCTTTACATGATAAAACATTCAATTGTTTAAAATCAATAAGAACATTTAAAATCATCAGTAAAATCAGTAAAATCAATTAAAATCATCAGTAAAATCATCATTACATCAACAACATGACAAAAAATCTCTCTCTCAATCATATGCAGTAGAGAAAAAAAGTGCCTTTAACTTTGATTTAAAAATGTTCACATTGGATGCTGACGTCAGCTCCGCTGGCAGTTTGTTCCACTTCTTTGCAGCATTACAACTAAAAGCAGCATCACCATGTTTACTGTGAACTCTGGGCTCCACTATCTGATCTGTGTTCATAGATCTGAGAGACCTGCTGGGTTCATACCTGACTAACATGTCACTGATGTATTCTGGACCAAACCCATTCACAGATTTATACACCAGCAGCAGAACTTTAAAGTCTATTCTGAGGCTGACTGGGAGCCAGTGTAAAGACTTTAAAACTGGAGTAATGTGCTCTGACCTCTTTGTTCTGGTTAAGACCTGAGCTGCAGCGTTCTGAACCAGCTGTAGCTGTTTGATGCTCTTTTGGGGGATTCCTGTCAGAGGACCATTACAATAGTCCAGTCTGCTGGATATAAAAGCATGGACCAGTTTCTCCTGGTCTTTCTGAGCCATTAAACCTTTCACTCTGGAGATGTTCTTTAGGTGGTAGAAGGCTGTTTTTGTGATAGATTTGATCTGACTGCTGAATGTAAGATCTGAGTCAATCAGAACACCAAGGTTTTTGACTTGGTCTTTAGCTTTTAAAGATCGAGACTCAAGATAATTGCTGACAGCAGTCCTCTTTTCCTTGTTACCAAAGACAATCACTTCCGTCTTGTCATGGTTTAGTTGAAGGAAGTTTTCACTCATCCAGCAGTTTACTTTTTCTAAACAGTCACACAACACCTCAATGGGACCATGGTCATCTGGGTTCAGTGATAGATATAGTTGTGTGTCATCTGCATAGCTCTGATAATCAACCTTACAGTTCTGTAAAATTTGTCCTAAAGGAAGCATGTAAAGGTTAAACAGAAGGGGTCCAAGAACAGATCCCTGAGGAACCCCACAGGACATTGGTAATCTGTCAGATTCAAAGTTTCCAATGCTTACAAAATAGCTTCGCTCCTCCAAGTATGACTTAAACCATTGCATTACTTTTCCATTTAGTCCGACCCATGTTTGCAATCTGTGCAACAAAATTGTATGATCTACAGTGTCAAATGCAGCACTTAGATCCAACAGAATGAGAACAGATACTTTTCCTGAATCAGTGTTCAACCTTATGTCATTGATCACTTTGATAAGAGCAGTTTCAGTGCTGTGATGAGAACGAAAACCTGACTGAAATTTATCAAATATTTTGTTGAATGTTAAGAATTGACTCAGTTGGTTGAAGACCACCTTCTCAATGATCTTGGCCATGAATGGAAGGTTGCTGATTGGTCTATAGTTAGCCAGTATAGAGGCATCCAGTGTTCTCTTTTTAACAGAGGTTTAACAGCAGCTACTTTCAGGGATTTTGGTACGGTGCCTGATTGGAATGAGCAGTTAATTATCTGACACAAATCAGTGACAATTGACTTTACAACAGTTTTAAAGAAGTTTGAGGGTATTGTGTCAAGGCAACACGTTGATGGATTCAGCTGCTGAACAGTCTCCTCTATTGTTTTTGGGTTCACTGTAATAAACTCTAACATTGTAGTTGACTCATCCCTCAGTGGTTGAAGCTGTTCAAGCTTTTTGTGATTTTGCTGGTTTGTTCTGATGTTTGACTTTATTGATTGTATTTTTTCATTGAAATATACAGCAAATTCATTGCATTTTCCAGCTGACAGTAATTCAGGGGCTATCTGATCTGGGGGGGTTGTGAGCTTTTCAATTACAGAAAACAACGTGCGAGAGTTGTTGACATTTTTGGCAATAATTTCAGAAAAGTATTGCTGCCTTGCTTTGAACAAGCCATCATTGAATTTTCGCAGACTTATTTTGTACAGTTCTAGATGAATTTGGAGTTTTGTTGATCTCCATTTACGCTCAGCTCTTCTACAGTCAGATTTCAAATTCTGCATTATCTCAGTCCTCCTCCAAGGTGTTTTCTGTGTGTTTGGTTTTCTCTTAGTTTTGATTGGAGCCACCACATCTATGACATTACAGACGTTTCTATTATACTCATCCAGAAGATCATCAACTGTCTCAGCACTCAATGTTGGTGTCATTGCTATGGCTTCCATAAACTGTGCACTTGTGTTCTCATTTATGTACCTTTTCTTTAAACACACATAACTAGGGGGAACAGATGTTACAGTCTCTAGGTCAAAAAAGACACAGAAATGATCAGATAGAGCTAAGTCTCTTACATCAACAGCAGAGATATCAACACCTTTAGAGATAACCAGATCCAAAGTGTGACCTTGAGTGTGTGTCGGACCAGTCACATGTTGTGTAAGACCAAAAGTATCCATTAAAGCATACAGTTCTTTGGCAGTATTGTCCATGTTATTGTCTACATGAATATTTAAGTCACCTGTTATTATTAAAAAGTTGTATTCAGTGCATACAACTGACAGCAGTTCAGCAAACTCATCCATGAATTCTCCAGAATATTTTGGGGGTCTATAAATGACTAAAAACAGAACTCTTGAATCACCCTTCAGTAAGAATGACATATATTCAAAGGAGATAAAATCACCAAATGTTATTTCTTTGCACTGAAATATTGATTTAAAAATGGCAGTAACTCCACCACCTTTCCTGCAAGTACGACACTTATTTAAATAAATAAAGTCTTGTGGTGAACTTTCATTGAGAATAGTATTACTGATACCATCATTCAACCATGTTTCATTGAGAAATAAAAAGTCCAAGTGATGTGTCAAAATAAAATCATTAATTATTAGTGACTTGTTAACAAGAGATCTAACATTAAGAAGAGCTAATTTTAAAGACTTTACTGGAGACACTGGTGGACTTTTTGGATGACATGTTATAGGAGTCAAATTTTTATCTCTATAAAGCTTTTTGCTTTTCTTTAATTTCACAATTTTACCTGTGTTACCTGTCACCACAGGAATTAAAGAAGCTGCATTAACTCCATAGGGCCCTGACTTTTTCTGGTTGTTCCTAAAAATAGAGCTATTGCAGTCTGGACCCAGCACACATCAGGCCTGTGTCGCTCTAAGTTGAACACAGCTGGCCTGAGGAGAAGAGTGATCCTGAGCCTGGTATCGTCGAGGAGGGATGGGTGGTGCAGATTGACCATGGTGGGGTAAAGGGTGGGGTGTTAGTCTTGTGCCAGCCAGAACCAGCTCGTTCATCTGGGCAGTTAAATCCAAGAAGGCAGGGGTAGGAGAGAAGCTGGATGAGGTGGAAGTAGGTGAATTTTGGGGTGAAGCAGGTGGGTCTTGAGATGCGGGGGTTGGGTTGACCTCTTCATTTTGGTGATTTTTATTTCTTGCTGGAAGCTCATCGACTCCATGTTCTTTCCTTGTTGTTTTGTTCTCCGATGGTACATGTTGTCCTCTGTCTTTATCAGAACTGATAGCAGTGTGACTGGTGAAGTAAAACAAGTTGGATGTGAAGAGTTTTACTCCAGCCTTGTTTAGACACAGTCCATCTGCTCTAAAAAGATGACGACGTTCCCAAAAAATAGGAAAATTTTCTATAAAATTTAGTGAAAGGGCAGCACAAGCCGAAGACAGAAATTTATTCAAAGAGTAAATCCTTGAGAATTTCAGATCTCCTTTGCGGACTGGAGGTATCGGGCCACTGATGAACACTTTAGGCTGTATACAGCTCACAGTTTTTAGCAGATGGGTGAAATCCTGCTTTAACACCTCAGACTCCTCCTTGGCTAAATCATTTAACCCAAAATGAATCACAACATTTTTCAAATGTGGGTAATCTGCAACGATATGCAAGATTTTGTCAGCCAGGTCTGATACTGTGTCATTAGGTAAGCAGATCACTTTCACGTTGCTGCTAAACATCTTCTGAGCATCTTTAACAGAAACGTCTCCCACTATCAGTGTGTGAGGTTGTTGCTTTGGCCTACCCTGTCGTTTTTGTTTTCCTGAAGCACTTTCAGTCTTCGCAGTTCCAGAAGGTTGTGTGTTGACCTCATTAGAGCCAGATCCTAGGTCATTCAGCAGTGGGGCGAATCGATCACCCAGTTCTACATGAAACTGGGTTTGTGACTTGGTGATACTCCTGCCTTTAGCAGATGTCCACTTTTGTGCCTGGGCAGACAAGGGAGTTGATGTTGAGGCTGCAGTCTGCGAAGCCAGTGCAGGCCAGTCCGTCTCATTATTGATATCAGGGCGCTTTGCTCGGCCCGTTAGCCTTTGAAGTGGATATGACTTTTTCTTAGGCTTAGCTCCCAGAGTATTCCAGGGAGGACTTGCACCTGTTGGCTTATCAACGGGAACAGGATCCTCCCTAGGCCTGATAGCTTTGTTAGCACGGGCTGGTAGCGAGTTAGCTTTATCCACTCCGCTGTTTTGAAACAGCGGCACAGTCGTATCATTATCATATCCACAGTGTCCATTAACCTCAATGTTTACTTGTATTCCTCGCACTGTAGTCTCCAGTTCAGTAATCTTTTGGAGGAGACTGCTGTATTCTGTTGTGGAAAGAGCCATTCTTCTGCTAGTTAGCTTGCTACTTGTAGCTAGCTAGCTTGCTACTTAGCTTTCCAGTTGAGCCAGCAAATAAAAAAGCAGTAGATGATTACCTCAGAGCCAGAGTCAGATGGTAAATGATAGAGTTTGATGTTGAGGTATCGTATCATTTCTCAGAAGAAAAAGTTCATGTTTAGTAAATAAATTCCTCTGTGAGCTCCGCTCTGCTCTTTTGCTGCTGTCAGCTCAGCTGCCAGAAGTAGTCCCAGGAGTAATGTGATCTCTTCTCCTAGTTTTAGTCAGTACACGTGCTGCAGCATTTTGAACCAGCTGAAGTGTCTTAAGCGACTTGCTCGGGCAGCCTGCTAAAAGAGAATTACAATAATCCAGTCTAGAGGTAACAAAAGCATGGACTAGTTTTTCGGCGTCGCCCTGAGACAGGATAGATCTGATTTTAGCAATGTTACGGAGATGAAAGAAGGCAGTTCTTCTAACAGTTGTGCTTTGTGCCAGAGTAATGCCATCTAGGGCAGTTAGGCTAGCATAGGTTTCTCTAAGGTGTCGCGGGCCCAGTACAATGACCTCAGTCTTGTCTGAGTTGAGAAGGAGAAAATTTTGGTCCATTAAGGCCCTAATGTCCTTTAGACAGGCCTCAAGTTTAGATAGCTGATTTGTCTCACCTGGCTTCATTGATACATACAGTTGGGTATCATCAGCATAGCAGTGGAAGTTAACAGAGTATTTTCTCATAACATTACCAAGGGGGATCATATAGATACAGAAGAGGATTGGACCTTGCACAGAGCCCTGAGGAACCCCGTAGCTTACTTTAGTGTACACAGAAGACTTATTATTCACGTGTACAAACTGGTACCTATCAGATAGGTAGGACTTAAACCAGTTTTGGGCAGTCCCTGTGATTCCAAGTAATTTCTCTAATCTCTCTAGTAGAATATAGTGATCTATAGTGTCAAAAGCTGCACTAAGATCTAATAAAACCAGCACTGAGAGTCGTCCTTCATCTGAAGCCCAGAGTAGATCATTAGTTACTTTAACTAAAGCAGTCTCTGTGCTGTGTTGAGCTCTAAAGCCTGACTGGAAGTCCTCAAACAGGCTGTTGTTTTGAAGAAATTCACAGAGCTGAGCTGCCACAACTTTCTCAAGAATCTTTGAAATAAAAGGAAGATTAGATATAGGCCTGTAGTTTGCTAAAGTGCTGGAATCAAGAGTAGGTTTTTTGAGAAGGGGTTTGATTACAGCTACTTTAAAGGACTGTGGCACGTAGCCTATTGATAGGGATATATTTATTGTCTCCAACAAAGATGAGCAGACTAGGGGAACAACTTCTTTAAACAGCTTAGTTGGGATCGGATCTGAAAGGCAGGTCGATGGTTTGGAGGATGAAATAATAGAGTTAAGTTCCTGAAGTCCTATATGTGTGAAACAGTTTAGGTTAGGCCTATTTACATTTAATGGTACAGCAGGCCCAGGTGAAGGCAGGGAGTGGCTAATTTTATCTCTAATCTTGTGAATTTTATCGTTAAAAAATGTCATAAAGTCCTCACAGCTGAGGGCTAGAGGAATCATGGGCTCAATAGAGCTCTGACTTTGTGTTAGCCTGGCTACAGTGCTGAAAAGGTACCTCGGATTATTTTTATTTTCTTCAATTAGTGAGGAGTAGTATGTAGATCGACTATGTCGTAAGGCTGTCATGTATTTACTATGGCTTTCTTGCCAGAGTATTCGTGACTCCTCTGTTTTATTGGAGCGCCACATTCTCTCTAATTTACGGGTTGTTTGTTTGAGTGTGTGAGTTTCAGAGCTAAACCACGGAGCTTTCCTCTGACGTTTAATAGTTTTTTCCTTCAATGGGGCAATTGAGTCCAAGGTGGATTTTAGTAGACTAGCAGAGCTATCGACAAGCAGATCCAGTTGAGAGGGGTTATAATTAATGTCATAGTTATTTATTGGATGGTGCACTGAGTGTAAGGCAGCAGGAATGGCCTCTTTAAATTTAGCCACAGCACTATTGGACAGATTTCTACTCGTAACTATTTTATTGCACAGTGCGAGATCCTTTAGGATAATGTTAAAAGATATTAAAAAGTGATCTGATAGCAGAGGATTTTCAGGGTAGACTTTTAGTTCATTAATATCAAGGCCATATGTTAGAACAAGATCAAGAGTATGATTTAAATGATGAGTAGCTTCATTAATAGTTTGAAAAAAGCCAACTGAGTCTATTAGGGACATAAAGGCTGAGCTCAGGCTATCACTATCTTTGTCCACATGGATATTAAAATCTCCTACTATCAGTATTTTATCAGAACTGAGGACTAAGTTTGATATATACTCAGAGAATTCTGATAGAAATTCAGAATAAGGGCCTGGAGGACGGTAAATTATCGCAAATAAGACTGGCTGGCAGGTTTTTGATTCGATATGAGATAAATTTAGAACCAGGCTTTCAAAGGAAGTGTAATTGGCCTTTGGTTTAGGATAGATTAGGAGAGAGGAATGATAAATAGCTGCTACACCACCTCCACGGCCTATGTCTCGTGGCATATGAGTATTTAAATGACTGGGAGGAGTGGCTTCATTTAAACTAACATATTCATCTTGATACAGCCATGTTTCAGTTAAACAGAATAAATCAAAGTTATTTTCTGAGATAAGGTCATTTACTAGTAGAGATTTGGATCTCAGTGATCTAATATTTAATAGAGCACATCTAATGGTTTTATGTTTTGGTGTTTCTAGATTTGAGATTTTAATTTTTTTCAGATTTTTATAATTGATAGCTCTTTTATTTGATTTTATGTTAAAATCATTGTGAAATATGGGTCGGGGGACTGACACCGTCTCCATAAAATAATATTCATCACCATCACAACAGTTGTCATGGCGATGAACACAGCTATCATGATAGCAATGGGAGGGAAACTGTCCTAAGGCAAGCGCAGAGGGGCGTGGAGGACTCCCCCTCTGTAACATGGTCTCATTCATGAGATGTCATAAATGTGCCATGTTTTCTGATAGTAGAGATGCTCCCTCCAAAGTAGGATGGATTCCATCTCTTCCTATCAGGTTCGGTTTTCCCCAGAAGGATCTCCAATTATCAATGAAGCCCACCTCGTTTTCTGGACACCACCTCGATAGCCAGCGGTTAAATGATGACATGCGGCTATACATGTCATCACTGGTCAGATTTGGTAAGGGACCAGAGAAAATTACGGAGTCCGACATTGTTTTAGCATAAGCACAAACTGATTCAATGTTCACTTTGGTTGCTTCCGACTGACGACGTCGGGAGTCATTAGTGCCGACATGGAGGACTATCCTATCAAACTTACGATTACTCTTTGCCAGCAACTTTAGATTTGATTCTATGTCGCCCGCTCTGGCCCCTGGGATGCGCCTCACCATGCCCGCTGACTTCGCTAGCTATCAACACCTTTAGAGATAACCGGATCCAAAGTGTGACCTTGAGTGTGTGTCGGACCAGTCACATGTTGTGTAAGACCAAAAGTATCCATTAAAGCATACAGTTCTTTGGCAGTATTGTCCATGTTATTGTCTACATGAATATTTAAGTCACCTGTTATTATTAAAAAGTTGTATTCAGTGCATACAACTGACAGCAGTTCAGCAAACTCATCCATGAATTCTCCAGAATATTTTGGGGGCCTATAAACGACTAAAAACAGAACTCTTGAATCACCCTTCAGTAAGAATGACATGTATTCAAAGGAGATAAAATCCCCAAATATTATTTCTTTGCACTGAAATATTGATTTAAAAATGGCAGCAATTCCACCACCTTTCCTGCAAGTACGACACTTATTTAAATAAATAAAGTCTTGTGGTGCACTTTCATTGAGAATAGTATTACTGATACCATCATTCAACCATGTTTCATTAAGAAATAAAAAGTCCAAGTGATGTGTCAAAATAAAATCATTAATTATTAGTGACTTGTTAACAAGAGATCTAACATTAAGAAGAGCTAATTTTAAAGACTTTACTGGAGACACTGGTGGACTTTTTGGATGACATGTTATAGGAGTCAAATTTTTATCTCTATAAAGCTTTTTGCTTTTCTTTAATTTCACAATTTTACCTGTGTTACCTGTCACCACAGGAATTAAAGAAGCTGCATTAACTCCATAGGGCCCTGACTTTTTCTGGTTGTTCCTAAAAATAGAGCTATTGCAGTCTGGACCCAGCACACATCAGGCCTGTGTCGCTCTAAGATGAACACAGCTGGCCTGAGGAGAAGAGTGATCCTGAGCCTGGTATCGTCGAGGAGGGATGGGTGGTGCAGATTGACCATGGTGGGGTAAAGGGTGGGGTGTCAGTCTTGTGCCAGCCAGAACCAGCTCGTTCATCTGGGCAGTTAAATCCAAGAAGGCAGGGGTAGGAGAGAAGCTGGATGAGGTGGAAGTAGGTGAATTTTGGGGTGAAGCAGGTGGGTCTTGAGATGTGGGGGTTGGGTTGACCTCTTCATTTTGGCGATTTTTATTTCTTGCTGGAAGCTCATCGACTCCATGTTCTTTCCTTGTTGTTTTGTTCTCATGATGGTACATGTTGTCCCCTGTCTTTATCAGAACTGATAGCAGTGTGACTGGTGAAGTAAAACAAGTTGGATGTGAAGAGTTTTACTCAAGCCTTGTTTAGACACAGTCCATCTGCTCTAAAAAGATGACGACGTTCCCAAAAAATAGGAAAATTTTCTATAAAATTTAGTGAAAGGGCAGCACAAGCCGAAGACAGAAATTTATTCAAAGAGTAAATCCTTGAGAATTTCAGATCTCCTTTGCGGACTGGAGGTATCGGGCCACTGATGAACACTTTAGGCAGTAAACAGCTCACAGTTTTTAGCAGATGGGTGAAATCCTGCTTTAACACCTCAGACTCCTCCTTGGCTAAATCATTTAACCCAAAATGAATCACAACATTTTTCAAATGTGGGTAATCTGCAACGATATGCAAGATTTTGTCAGCCAGGTCTGATACTGTGTCATTAGGTAAGCAGATCACTTTCACGTTGCTGCTAAACATCTTCTGAGCATCTTTAACAGAAACGTCTCCCACTATCAGTGTATGAGGTTGTTGCTTTGGCCTACCATGTCGCTTTTGTTTTCCTGAAGCAGTCTTCGCAGTTCCAGAAGGTTGTGTGTTGACCTCATTAGAGCCAGATCCTTGGTCATTCAGCAGTGGGGCGAATCGATTACCCAGTTCTACATGAAACTGGGTTTGTGACTTGGTGATACTCCTGCCTTTAGCAGATGTCCACTTTTGTGCCTGGGCAGACAAGGGAGTTGATGTTGAGGCTGCAGTCTGCGAAGCCAGTGCAGGCCAGTCCGTCTCATTATTGATATCAGGGCGCTTTGCTCGGCCCGTTAGCCTTTGAAGTGGATATGACTTTTTCTTAGGCTTAGCTCCCAGGGTATTCCAAAGAGGACTCGCACCTGTTGGCTTATCATAGGGAACAGGATCCTCCCTAGGCCTGATAGCTTTGTTAGCACGGGCTGGTAGCGAGTTAGCTTTATCCACTCCGCTGTTTTGAAACAGCGGCACAGTCGTATCATTATCATATCCACAGTGTCCATTAACCTCAATGTTTACTTGTATTCCTCGCACTGTAGTCTCCAGTTCAGTAATCTTTTGGAGAAGACTGCTGTATTCTGTTGTGGAAAGAGCCATTCTTCTACTAGTTAGCTTGCTACTTGTAGCTAGCTAGCTTGCTACTTAGCTTTCCAGTTGAGCCAGCAAATAAAAAAGCAGTAGATGATTACCTCAGAGCCAGAGTCAGATGGTAAATGATAGAGTTTGATGTTGAGGTATCGTATCATTTCTCAGAAGAAAAAGTTCATGTTTAGTAAATAAATTCCTCTGTGAGCTCCGCTCTGCTCTTTTGCTGCTGTCAGCTCAGCTGCCGGAAGTACAGATAGATATAACAAGCAGTAACAAGCAATTAGTCTGTACCAGTGAGACATTTTATATCAGATTATTATTGTTTTTACACAGCATAGCTTCACTGTTTTTATATCTTTTTAACCAACCTACATCTTTTTATTAAAAATAAATAAATCCAAGGCTCATCACTAATTAGAAATGTAAATAAAAACATTAACAACAAAGTCATGTTAGTGCGCTTAACAAAATATAAAGTCCATAGTAAGAAAGAAAAAACCCAACAAGAAGAAACTTTGAAGCCTATATTTACAATATACAGTCATTTTTAGCAAAGTGTCTTTAATAGGAATCAAATAAACACAAAGAACAAATATTTTATGATCTTTAATATTTCATCTTTCAAATAAAAAGTGTGATTAACAATCTACAGTTATTCTTATAAATGTTTTAAATAGAAATCAAATGAACAAAAACAACAAAATCTATTGTGATTTTCACATTTATTTTTTCAAATAAAAAGTACAATGAACAATAGCAGTAATTATTATCATTTCTTCCATCTTTTATATTTTGCATACTTGATAGACGTCATAGGAGGGATAAAAGCAATTCATGAAAAGTAAATTTTAAAGCAATAAGTTGACATTTCATAATGTATTTTTTTAACAATGTGAACTATTTATTTTTAATTTACAGAATAAACAAACAATGAAGATAACTTT
>NW_021145025.1:0-70923 GCF_900634775.1 Gouania willdenowi | reverse complement strand
GGGAGCTAGGAAAAACTGAAAGTGTTAATGTGGGAACATATTAAATGGACATCAAGCTCAACATGTGTTTGTTATTTATTATTATTTTTTATAAAAAAAATTTTTTCCTTGTCCTGCACATGCTCAAAAGATCAACACTACAAAAGTGCAATCATTATGAGACATAATGCATGTTTTGTTATTGCAATAAAATAAATTGATTTATTTTATTGCGTTAATTATGACCATCACCAGCCCTCCCTAAGAAAGGTAAGAAACCTTTATTATAGGAAGATATAAAAGGGAGAGCATGTTACACCTAGGTGGTCCTCGCCATGAACGAGTAACACATTTTTGCGATATTTGAGAGCTTTTTCGATTTTTGGCGCTTTCCAAGGTAACCCGGTCTGACAGCAGCGGCCAACCACAACACAAAGCAATTAAGGATTTCAAGAGTTAATGTAGCTAATTGTAACACACGTAGGCACATTAACAGGTTTCGTGGGATGTTGATGAATGAGTGGTGTTCAATTCAGTGCCATCTATATCATGGCTTATAACGTGCACCCTGGGCCAACGCTAGGGTTGCCAGGGGAACTTTGTACGTCATCGCCAGGAATAGAATAGTATCCTTAGAGCACTTTTTTTGTGACGGGGGATTTAAACCGACACAGCTGAAAGACGTGTTACCCAGGTTTTACAAAACTGAAGGGAAAAAAACTCTTGACACACAAACATAATCTGGAGCATACAAAACCAGTGTGCCCCCACCTGGGACAGTCTTATAGTTTCCCGTTTTTTACACCAGCCTACATTCCAATCATTGCCACAACAAAGCCTAAGATAAAACCGTACAGATATAGAGGAAGGAGGACACTTCATCTCTCCAAAACTGCTTTGATGACACAAAATGGAAAGTTTTTCATGGACTTGGACATTGAGCAGTACTCCTCCACAGTTGTTAAAAGTGGTTCTCAACCAGAAGCCCTGGTTCACACCAGTGGGAACGGTAACGTTGGGCCCGCAATGCTGCACTCAGACAGATCCGGGACCGGGACACCTACAAGGCAGCCCGGGCTGCACTAACAGGGGCATCAAAACTGCAAAAAGAGGCAGTATAAAGAAATAGTTGAGGATAATTTCAGGGAACAACAGCTCAGACATGTGGAGAGCTAGACCCTCACAGACTACAACACAACAAGCGTTGTTTCTGCCTCACCTTAAAGCTTTTAAGTGACAGTAAACATCCAACACACACTAAAATTGACCTTAAAAAAAAAAAAAAAAAGTCTTTGTGCACCTTTTTTTTTCCCTTTCAGCAGTTCAAAAAGAGGGCGTCACGAATAACGTACCTACACATTCAGAATGTTGATGATTGTCAAAAAACTAAATAAAAATTTAAACAAATCACATAACAGACTGGCTGTCTATTATCACAGGAAATCTCTTTAACAACTCGGGTTTCAAGGCTCTATAACTATATTACAGGCATGTGGCAAGAGGAAGAATAACCCTGAGGACACCAATGTCATCTCTGCAATAGTGCAGCACGCATTTTATTCGAACAAATACCTGGTATAAGTGGGCAACATTGGGCAAAAAAAAAAGAGAGGGATTTCGTTAGATTTTTTGGATCTCACGCGTAGAATTTGCTGGGATGTCACATGTGCCAACCTCCGATTTCTAATCTGGATAATCTCATCGTGTCATTGGGTGTAATTCCAAGGTCGAAGATCTCCCCTGGACGCACGTCTGTATATATTATTTTCATATATATTTATCTATTTACAGATTCATTCACACCCCCAACTTCAGCTCCATTTATATAAATACAGTCCCTGGGGGTCTGTGTCCCTCCTTCTCAGAATACATCATAAACACATCACTAGAGTTTCTACAGGTTCATAGGTTACGTTCTTTCGCTTCTGTCGACATGCTGGGCTCGTCTTGTGTCTCTAGCTGTAGGATGCAGTGGGGGGGGTTGGAGTGACGGCAGGTCAGTTTTAAAAACCACACTTGCATGTATGTACATCATAAAAGGACAGGAGTGTGGGGAAGAGGGCGAGTCTCCCTGAGTCGCTGACTGGATCCTTGGACTGGAAGCGATACAGAGGAAGAAGCGCAAGTTGAAACTTGTCTGAAGGTTGTGGGCTGCTGGCTGACTTGGAATACATGGCGTTTACAGTTTAAAAAAAAGAGGATGAGGTGTTGTATTTGGATGCACACTGATGAGTCAAACAATCAGAAATTCCAATAAATCAGATTTTCAGGATAAACGACCATCTCCTTGAAAACCAGTTCACAGGGTCACAGGACCTGACAGAGCACCAGTCCGTCACCGTGTGACCAAAAGAGAGCAGAGGAGTTGAAATAACACGGTATCACCTCCTTTGTGAATGCACTGCTTTCATTTCTTTCGGCCAACAAACGACCAGTCACACGTTTGACTGTCCTGTGGCCAGGTGTGTAAAGGATGAGATTAACCAGTTTATCCAAACAGTGACACCTGGTGGTTCTCTCACAATATGGAAACAATAGAAACAGAATGGATAAAGTTGCTTAAGTGAAATTTCTCCCTTAGTCCTATTTAACTGCAAAAAAAAACAACAACTCATGGCATTTGTAGAGATGGTATCTATTAGTATAAAACTATAATTAAAACCAAACGGAGCATTAGCCGACACTTTATTAACAATTAGAGATATTTAATAAAAAAAAAAAAAAAAAAACAAAACAAGAAACTGCTTAAAATAATTAAAACTCTGGTTAGGAGGCATGCTGTACTGTATTTAATAAACTATATATAGCGGAAGATCAGGCAGGTTGGGATGGCGGCGTGGAGGGGAGGAAGGGGGTCAAACGTTATTTTCCAGCTGGCTGTGGTGGTTGGTTGTGTGCGGTGAGTTATGCTCGTTGCGGAGGAGAAGCGTCATCTCATCCGGCCCGTTTTCAACAGGATCTGGGTTTCAGGAACAATGATGCTGGCAGGTGGAGTCGTTGGTTGTGTTCGGACTGAGGCGTGCTGTACAGACGCGACGTCATCAGGCCGTTTTGGTATTGATCTTGTGTGATCTACGGGAAGGAAGGAGACGGAAACGTTATGGGGTTCGTCTTCAGTAGGAGGCGGAAAAAACACTCGTGGTGTGAAGCTGGGTGTGATGGTCCTGTGTGAGGTTTATCACAAGCGTCTCCAGCCACTTTTGTTTGCTTCATTTAAATTATTTTACACTTGTCTTACCGTATTTGAGTTACTGTGTAGGAGTTTGGGGAAAAATGTACAGAACTAACATCCAACAGTTATTCATAATGCAAAAAAAAAAAGAGCCATCAGGATTGGATTATTCTTCAACATAGCAGATTTTAAACTCCCAGACCTCATCCAACTCAAAACTGTCCAAATGATACATAAAGCACTTCCAAAGCAGTTGCAGAAAAGATTTCCAGAGAGAGAAGGGGAATATAATTTAAGAGGAAAATGACATTTCAAGATGCAATGTGCTAGAACAACAATGAAAAAGATGAGTATAACAATAGCAGGGGCTAAATTATGGAAGTGCCGAAATGATGAAATAAAACAAAGCAGCATCATAACCAGTTGAACAAGCTTTATAATACCGTACAACAACAATTTGACCTAGGATTATATGCATATAATAGTATAAAAATATATTAATACTCAAACATAAGAAAAAGTATATATTGTTGATAGAGCATATTATGAATTTAAATATTGCCACTATATTTTGTATTATTTCAAATTCAATTGATATTTGTGTAGTAGTGTATAATGAGCAGTAAAATATTAATATTATGTACATGCATGTGTATGTACTGTATGTATGTGCATACATGTACAGACCCTTTTCAAAAAATTTGAATATCATGGAAAAGTTGTTTCATTTCCATAATTCCATTCAAAAAGTTAAACTTTCATAGATTATAGATTCAGGGTCCACAATTTAAAACGATTTCAAGTATTTATTTGTTTATTTTTACATAAATTGGGCTTCCAGCTCATAAAACTCATGAAAAACAGGAATTCAAAAATTTAGAATACTGTGAAGAAATCACCATTTACTTCTCAATTTTTGCATAAAAAAGTGAGAGCATTGCAACCCAAATCATGACTGACTGTGGATATTTCACACTGGACCTCAAGCAGCTTGGGTTCTAATCCTCAGCCGTCTTCCTCCAAACCCTTGGACCTTGTTTGAGTCCGGTGTGGTGTCGAATCCCACTTCTGACATTTATTTTTTTTTACATATTAAACACAGCAAATTCCAGCACCTTTAAAAATACATAAACAAAAAAAAAGAAACATTTTAGGTTATTTCCTAGGTTAATGTTAGGGATAGGGTTAAAGTTTCATTTATTCAGACTGACAGTTGGCAGTCCAAACATGTCGGGAAATCAAAGTAAATTGACTGAATAAATTAAACCTAAACATATTATTTAAAAGAAAAAAAAAGGCAAAATTAAGTTGCTGGAGTTAAATCTAAATGCAACCGTGTGGGACAATGATACATTGATAATATCTATAATAGATCCAACCTTGACAAACTGCACGTCGGTGAGAGCTCGAACATAGAAGTCAGGTGTGTACTGCTGAACGGGGTACAACCCACTGATGTGTGACGGAGAATGAAAATCTGCACACAAAATGAAGAAAGAACATGTTGGTAACGGACTCCACTCAAAAGTGTGTTCAAGTGATAACCGTCTTTTAGATTGTCCTGCATACTAAACACTACAAAAGCAATCACATGATCCTTTATGTAATGATGTGAAATCATATCAAAAGAGGCCTTGTAAGTACTAGATGCAGTGCGTCCTTGAAGGCGTGTTAGGATTTCTGAAAAGAATAATTAGTGACACAAAAACAAGACACACACACACACAAATGTCAGAAAAATGCAAAGTGAACCAAGTCTTAGTCGGCGGGATGAAGGAGGAGCGAGTCATGTTATTTCAATCATTATCAGCTTCACATCTAAAACTCAAAGGCACGCGTCAGGTGTCTACATCTACACGAGCATTCTGTGTGTTAATCATCACGAGAATAATTCATTCCTCTACAGACGAGTGTTGTTGGACTAAAAGTGGTGCATGCTGCCCACAGAAGTGGAAGTAACACTCAAGTTCAATGACATCAAAACAAAAATCCTTAAACTCTCGTTAAAACACAAAAAAATTCTAATCCCTAAAAAAGTGAACTATTATTTGGTGCCCCTTGTGGGCTATTAAGGTATTGCACCCAGGACTGGCTACAGGATTAAACATGTTTAACAGATACTTTATTCCCTCAAAAAAAGATTACATTTGATAACACATAGGGAATAAATGCCAGTTGTGCTCATTTTTAAGGATGTCCTGATACAGCTACTTTAACTTCTGATATGATACAATATTACAGCTTTGGATATTGTGCAATACTGATATTGATCAGATGGGATTTCAGCATGAATCATACATACTTTCAATACTTACTTTGTGTGTCGAATGTTAGAAAAGGCTTAATCAAGTGATATTAGTCAAAATGAGTCAAACCAAAGTCAGCAACAGTAGTTATGAGTAAAACTGACCCATTGGTTCTTAACCAATAGTTTGCATAAACTTTAACCAGCTTAAACTTAATAATGTTTTACAATTGAATAAAATAAATGAAAACTAAATTAGAAGACACTGAAAAATAACCTCAATAAATCCAATAAAAAGAAAAACATGTATTGAAGTGCTAATATTAGAGATTTAATCTAATACTCTTTTTTTTGGTGATATTGGATCGATATTAGATATTAATATTGGATCGAGACACCCATACTATTTTCAGCATCATATTTTCATAAGAATTCATATTCTAGTGTGGGGATTCATTCTGATTGGGTCATAGTGGACTTAAATAGGAATAGATGATCAAAATACTAAAAGGAAAATAAATATAAAATTAGCCTAAAAAAAAAAAAAAAAATGATACTGGCAGAACTCTCTATGGTTGTATCTACACTACAGAATCTTCCACACGTGTCACTCACACACACTCATCTCCAGTCACGGATGCAGGCTTGTTACAAGGTGTGTGTTATTACCAGTTGGCGTGAGTCGTCCAGCGGGGTGCCTCAGTGAGTCATAGGAAACAGTTTTACCTGGACACATCAGCGGCATTAGCTTCATCAACGTCAACCAGTCTACTCAATTCTATCTAGTGACTAGTAGTTAGATTTCATTGTATTAGTTAAGAGCTTTGATTTTAGTTTTTAAAATGTGGAACATTAAAGATCCAGCAGGCACCGTTTGATTTCATCCCTTATTTAAAGCCCACCACAACATGATTATCATCCTATGCTAGTTAGCATTAGCAACAGGAGAAATATAAGTAAAGGTTGGTTGGTTTGACAATTAATGCATGTTTGTGTCTGGAGCTTTGGTTTTTTTTAATATATTGATAATAAACATGCATACACAGGTTAGCTAAATCTCTTAAGTTCATTTAACTTCCTTGAGTCAAAAACTGTGAAATATCAAACCAACCAAATACATGTAGTGTGCTCTTTATTCCATTAACAGTTTATATACTGAAGCAAAACAAAAATATTAAAACATATTTATATTTTTTTTCTCTCCACGTCAGCATTTGTCTTAGACTTGGTAGACCTCGATAGGAAATTATTCAAGGAGCCATTTCTTTAGACGTACCATACTTCTGACACTAGGTGGTAGAAATGTGGTAGTTATCAAATAATACAACTTAAAAGCGGCTTATTTGGTTACGTAACAATGACACAAAATGTAACAAGACCCAAATTGTTATTTGAAAAAAAAAAAAAAAGATTTAATAAAACCCAAAATGTAATAACTGGGCAATAATGTGACAAAAGTGCTGAGGCCAAAATGTAAAAAACAAAAAAAAAAAATGTGATAAAAACCTAAAATTTTTACAACTGCTCAATGATGTAACAAGATGCAGAGCCCAAAATGTAAAAACTTTAAGCGTTATTACATATATTAAAGCCTTATGGGGAATTGACACTTACCTTCAAATAAATATATATAAATATAAAGTTTATAGAGCGTCTTGCTAAATTACTGACTAAATTTAACATTTTGTGTTTTATTACCTTATTTTTTTTTATTTTTATTTTTTTACATTTCGGGCTCAGCTTTTTTGTTACAATATTGAACAGCTATTACATTTCTGGTTTTATTACAATTTTTTAATAATAATTCAGGACTTGTGACATTTTGGGTCGTTGTTACATAACCAAATAAACTATTTGATAACTACCACATTTCTACCAACAAGTGCCAGAAGTATGATACGTCTAAAAAAAAAAAAAATGGCTACTTGAATAAATCTTTTTTTTTTTTAAAACAAAACTTCTTTTCTCACCTTGGCAAACACTTGAACCTTATTTTAGGTCCCAACCCACAAGTTGAGAACCTCTGCCCTGTAATGAATTCCCCCACTGGATCTTTAAGCATTGTAGGTGTGAGAGGTTTATGGTTAGCCTACCTGTGATGAGTTAGTGTGAATAAAGTTATTATGGATGAATGAAGTGACCCAGTTCCAAAACAACAACTTTCACTACAAACCTGTGAGATCTTCACAACACTAAAGGAGTAAAGTGGTGCTTTTTGGAGCTGGGCAGTGAAATTATTAGTCTATGATCTAATGGGAAAGCTAATGATTTTTAATTATTAAACCACTGGTTCTCAACTGCTCTTGGATCGGGACGCAACTCCTACTAAAAATAACAAGCCATGGCCTAAACCTAGAAAACTGTTCAAATGTGAACGTGAAATAATCAAGATTATAATAGAGCAACATTAGAAAAAAAATGTAATGTACACAGTAAAACATTTAAAATCTAATTATTTTCTATGGAGCACAAATATTTCCTTGAGTACTAAACTACTACCCCATTATTTAGACAATAATAAACAGAAAGTGCAACAAAAAAATAAAAATGCGTTACTACTTAATCACTGAAAAAGTGTAATTTATTGGACCTTTTACCAACACAATGAGATTCACCACCAATTGTTAGAGATGTTAATTTCTGATATAATGATTTTATTTTAAAGGATACAAAAATATCCTTCAAAATAAGAGGACAGTTCTCTTTTCTTGACCAAGGAAAGACCTGCGACCTACTGTAAATATGTCTGTGTCCCACTTTGGTGTTCTGACCCACAAGTAGAGAACCACTGGATTAAACAGTATTGATGTAAGAAAGAGGAACATAATTACTAAAATTAGGTTGGAATAAATACTCACCCCAAAGCGTTACGTTTTTTTTTTAGCCGACATAAAAATGGTGACGTAAAGAAACGAGAGAAATAACTTGACGCTACGCGGAAGCATCTTCTGTAGCTTTGGTCGTTTAAAGATGAGGCAACTTGATCCTTGCAGGGGATTCACATCCCACCCTCTTCTTTAAAAGCTCAGACAATCATTTCCTATTCCTCCAGTTTAAAGCCAGTTTTGCACTAAAAACACTAAGTTTTTAGTAATTCTCTCATAATAACTCAATTTGAACAAAATTCATGAAGGTAAATATATATTGGGAAAATAGGAAAATAGAATGTGATGTGAGAAGTTGAAGGAAACATTTCAACAGGTACTAGGGCTGGGCAAAAAAAAAAATCTATTTAATCGATTCATTGAATTTGTAGGAAAAAAACCATTTTTATTTTGCAAATTCGAGTTTAAAAAATAAATATATATATATATATATATATATTATTTTTTTTCCCATTTTTGTTCCGTCCTTGTGAGTTCCTGTGGTGCAATGTGAGCCAGCCCCCTCTTTGTTTACCCTTTTAATTGTAATGTTATATGTTATAAAATATGTAGTTATCTGATTTCGTAATCAAAATTGAAGCTATTGTGAAGTTGCTGTTGCACTTTTGCTTAAACCTGGGTTAAAGCTTGAAATTGTTGAATGACAGAGCCTTATTTACTTTTTATTTTGGGATTGTTCTATACATTTTACCTCCTGAGGACAATCACAGCAATAAAGTTGCACTTTTGATATCATATCTGATGTTCGCAGTCATTTTTAAGTGCATTGAAAATCGAATCTAGAATTTTTCTTTAAAAAATCTGAGATTTTTTTTTTAGCGAAAATCCCCCAGCCCTATCAGGTACAAATTAGTTTTGCTATGACTGTAAATATCAGTATATACTTTTGTAAATATTTTTTTCTGTGACTTCATATTCAGATCACGCACATGTGAATATTTTCTTTGGGTTTAATTTTAACTTTACCGGTTCACATTTCTTCCCATCATATAAATAAATAATATTTTTATACAAGTTAAAATGTTAACATGCATGTACACATGTTTTTCCTTCAAGTTCTCGCATCTGATTCTACAAGCTCTCTCCAATTTTGCAAAAATATCTACCTTCTTAAAATATAGTGCAATAATCTGCATGTACAGCAGTTGGCAGACATGAGGTAGTGTAACAGCAATAAGGAATAGCTCAAGGACAACAACACCTAGTGTTTTTGAGTAAGTGTGGGGAAGTTAAACAATAGTTTAGGCTGCACGTGTTTGTTTTTAAATTAAATCCAGTGTACCTTAGACTTATCTTAATAATGTATGCATTCAATGGTAATATTAGATATAAATAACTGCAGTAAGAAGAAGAAAAAAAAGATGATACGCGCAAATGAGTCTACACAAATCCCTTTGGAGAAACAAGTCTCCTTAAAGTCCTTGAGCATGAGTGAAGAAACCTTACCCATGACCTACTATTAAACCTTTCAGGAATCTCGTACCCCCTCTGTTATCAGATGTTCATTAACCCTGCCTTACAGCACCCAGACATGCCGGCGTTTTACCTGGCAACCGAGAGAACAGAGAAAACCTCTTAAAGGAGAGGAGGCGAGGACGAGGTACAGCCACTGAGAGGAGAGAGGGAGGTGGGGAGGGAGGGAGGAGATGAATGATGGGACACAGGGGAGGGAGAGGGAGGACAGTCAATGAGAGCAAAGGGAGACAGATCTGTTTCCAGAAAGGACCAGGACATGCACCACCATGATGAGATGCTGCTCCGCTGAAAGAACATCACATCAGGTTACACGCTGTTTGGAGATGAAGTGGAAATGGGACCACTGACTGTTACGGAGCCTTTTCTGGACGTTGACTGGGTCAAACGATTGACAAAGTGAATAAATGTGGCTCATGAAGAACAGAAGGTCAAGCAAATATAAAAGCATGCTTCACAAAAGTCTCCTCGACACCTAAAAGACTAAAGTATGACATGAGCTGAGGAAAAAAGGCCAGGAATCAATGGCTGTTATGTTCTGAAAGCTGCATTTTAATCTGTCGTAGTTTATTGTTGTTAAAGTTATAAATAGCCATGAAAAGGTTGAGACCAACACAAAAAAGTATCATCCAAAGACAAAAACTTGGACTTCATTAACCCTTTGCATTATTCTCAATTTTTTGCAATGTAAATCAGCACTTAATGCAATAAACAAGTACAGTGTGTGTGTGTGTGTGTGTGTAAAAGGAGAAATGATTCCATAAGTGAAAGACAGAAGTCACAGTATTGTTTCACTTCCCCATAATGAACACAAGTCCCTACTTGTGCTCTCGAAGAACTCTTCATTTTTCAAAAAATTTACCAAAGTTAGGGCAGCTCAATTAATCGAAATTTGATTACGATTTCGCTTATTACACCCATAGATCACAAAAATAACAATCGAGAAAAATGATTAAAAAATATATAAATAT
The DNA here is from genome assembly GCF_900634775.1 of Gouania willdenowi. NCBI lineage: Eukaryota > Metazoa > Chordata > Actinopteri > Blenniiformes > Gobiesocidae > Gouania > Gouania willdenowi. Next base: position 60,198 of record NW_021145025.1, on the reverse strand, counting down.
TTTTTGCACATGTTTTATTTGCTAAATAAAACAAACCCACTATTTCGTTCATCTGCAAATAATGAAGCTCGGCACACACATGTTATTAATACTAACTTTGAGTTGTTTAATTCATGCACATGCAAACTCCTCCCCTCCGCCCCGCCCCCTCAAAGCCAAAGCTAGCCTGCAGGCCAACACGAGGAAAGTTGTTGCTCGTGGTCTTGAAACAAGGCAGGAGAAATGCATCAAAAATGCTTGGTAAACTTCTATGGGAACACTGTGTTTAGTTTTGTGCAATAGTGAACATTCATTATTTTAGTGTGTTTAAAGGGGACATATCATGCTAAATCCAATTTTTTAGCCCTTAAATGCATTTTGCTGTATATTTAGAGTGTTTAGAAGTACACAAAAGTTCAAATTAATCTCTTCAGGTGCTCTGTTGATATCTTTAGATTCTGTTTTGGTCATATTTTTCAATCTGTTTTGATTTTTCTATTCTCTATTACGTTTTTTGAACAATAACGTCACAGTATTTGCAGCGGAACTGCCAAATTAGGACATCAACTCCAGGCCCAACACTTCAAGCAATCCGCCATTTTTATTTCTCGCTTTTATTTTGTAGTCCAAGCTCAAGGATGCCGAAGTTACGAGAGGATAAGTCAAAATGTTCGGTTGTTGGATGTAGTAACCCACACGCTTCATTACAACGTCTCCCAGCATCAGAACCTTTTCGAAGTGTCTGGTTGAGTTTTATTTTTCACAGAAATGTACCCACATCTGTGGGTAAGGTCATTTTTGTGTGCGCGAAGCACTTCAAGGATGACTTCTTCAGCAACCTCCGCCAGTATAAAGAAGGATTTGCTGAAAGACTTTGTCTGATTGAGTTAAATATTTTGTAAATAACGTGTGAATAAACATTTTCTTCGCCGCTAAATAATTGTATCTTTTCTATCAAACTACAAAAAGGAGGAATAGGGTGGAGTTGAACCGAGTGTCACCTCTGCAACCTGGAGTGGGGGCGGGGTATGAAGTGTTTCATTTGCATTTAAAGAGACAGCACCAAAACGAGTTGCTCTCAGAAGCACATCAGAAAAGGGGCCTGTGGAGCTATAATAATGAGGAATTCAGATCCAAGCATTGCAGTTCCGCTTTATATAGACCACAACTGTATGATTTCTATCTAAAAAGGAAGGACTTAAATGCATGATGTGTCTCCTTTAAGGATTTTATTTATTTATTATGTTTAAAGAATATATTTTATGCTTTTATTGTACAAAAAATAAATAGCTATTTGGTTGACAAATAACAAGTTGACAAAGGGTAGTGATTTCAATTATGACTAAAACAATATTTCTATAATCGAGCAGCCCTAACCAAATTTCACTGTAAGTTTACCAAAAGAAAAAACTAATTGTTTCATTTCAAACTTGGTTTGAAATTTATAAACTTAAAATCTTTAACTGTACAGAGTGAAACAAATAATAAATATGGAAATACAACTCTAGAAAAGTACATGTGGAATTACATTAAAATCATTCCAACAAAACTAACAAAAGTTTATCCTCAATTTTCATCAATGAGGTATGAGTCAAACAAATGCCTTGATAAAAAAATGATTGTACTAACGTGAACTAATAGTGATAAAGTGAACAATAAGGATTCTCTGATCATCTCAAGCACAAAATGAAATACATTTGACCACAACAATACTAAACATTACTCCAATCCTTTAAATCAGGATGAACAAAAACATGGAATAGTGCTTAGGGTTGATAATATATGCCTCTCAATAAATACACTGTTCACTACAACGTAATTTCACTGCTAGAGGAGTGGAGTGGGAAAAGGTTGCAACTCACCCAGCGTGGGAGCACTAAGCGCCATGACGCCGTAGAACGAGAAAGGTCCGGTCTCAAACTTCATGTTCTCATTGCCGGCCTCGACCTCTACTTGACCCTGAGGAAATAAACACAAACTTAGACATTCAATAATCAGCTCAATTTAATCAGTACAACCAATAAAATAAAAAGATAAAAATATAGACAATAAATTGATTTAAATTCACACTTTAGATAGCTTTTGAAACTCACTGGGCTACTCGAGGAACCAACATGACATAATGATTTAAAAAAAAAAAAAAAAAAAAAATGTATGAAGATTAGCAACCACCATGGTGAAAGCTAATGGGAATCCAATGAACAAATAAACAAATTATGAAGAGAAATATGACAAGAAAATGGGATTTTTCAATTTTTAAGTTCTGCCTTTGGTTAAAATTTTGTCAAAATCCTTTTAATATTTTTGACATAATCCTCCTCACGGACAAACAACTGAATAAATAAATGAAAGATATTACTTCCTGTGGGTATAATATGATATACTTCTGACTTTATCATAATATTCGAATTCTAGAATTTTAATTTATGTGATAAACTTTGTTTTTAGTTTGTCTGTTATCTGTTTTTGATGTTATCTTGATATTTCCTTTAAATTATTTATGTGTAATGTCAAACAGAAGTTTCTTAAGTTACTCATGCTAGTCTCTAGAGGGCAGTATAACACCAGGATACAAGAGATGAGGAACTGCATTTTTGCATTCTAAAGGACATCATTAGTAAGGGTAAACATACAGTCTATGGCTCCTTGTCTAGGACTAGAGTCAGCTTTTGGAAACCAGACTATACATCTGGCCAAGCTACTGTCTACGAAGGAACGATGTGATGCAACTAAAAAAAGAAAGTTTAATCGTAGAGATTCACAAATTGGAACCGGCACAAAGGGAAGGAGAGAAAGAGGGAAAGAAGGGGGTTGGGAAGGCCTCAGCGTTGGTGGACAGAGCTGTCGAGAACGGGCCTGCTGGAATGTGTGAACTGCAGCAACAACATGGTACAGTTAATCCACACTGTCATCCTGCCTTCCCTTCATCCTTCCATGCCCACAACACACTAACAGACAAGGACCTGACCAGTGACAGCTTAGCACAGGGGTCTCCAACCTTTTATCTTCTGTGAGCTACTTTTACCCAATGAAAGCGCCGCCGAGCTACTCATGTTCAGCAACATTTATTTACATTGCCAATTTCCATACAGACCAAATGAATACATTGTTTTGTACATAATGCATTCAAAAATGTCCAGTTGCATTTGTTGTATTTTATTACTTTTCAAGTTGGTACCAGGAACATTCCTGTATAAAAACTTCTGAAAAATGAAACTCCCCAGCATACATGCTGTGTTCTTGAATGTTTTACCACATTTTCAACAATGCAAGAATTCTATTACTTAAAATGTGGATAACAAAAAATAAATAGACATTCACTAGCTTTGCAGGCTGTATTTGTGGATAAATAAATCTTCCTGATTCAGATAAGAAGTCAAAACATAACATTTTTATATGGTAGAACTTTGTGCACACAAATCCACCATCATCTCATCACTTCTACATGTTGAATGGTTTACATCAGTGAGAAGACTGGCATTGCATGGATTCAACCAGAGAGCTGTATGCAGGAGTGTATCCACTGAGATTCACTCTGATGGAGTCATTTAAATGCTCATCAGTCAGTCTGTTTCTGTACTTCGATTTTATGATGTTCATGTCAGAAAAGGCAGATTCACAAAGATATGTTGACCCAAACAAAGCACTTATTTTCAGAGCAACCTGGTGAAGATTTTTGTAATCCTCTGGCTCCACCAAACTCCAGAGATGCTGGGAATGCTGCTGGGATTTTAGCTGGACATTATTTTGGAGGTTTAAGACCTCCATCTCCATCTCCACAGGATCAACACTGAAAAGCTCAGCCATCTGTCCTGACAACTCACTAATGTCAACAGCCAGGAAAGGATTTGCAATAAAGGTGACACAGGGTTCCAGTTTCTCAAAGTCAGAGAATCTATCTGTAAATTCCTGTCCCAGCCTGGACAACAGATCACAGTATCTGTGAACCTTAAACACTTTTTCTGCCCCCAAGTTGCTTTCCAGCATTTTCACAAAAGATGGAAAGTGTTGATATCTTTTGTTTTTTATTTGCTGGATGTAAAAGGAGAGTTTTGCACTGAATGCCTACACAGCACTGATCATGTCACATACATTTTTGTCTTTACCTTGCAACTGCTGATTTAGTTGGTTCATTTTGTCAGTTATATCTGCCAGGAAGGCCAGATCCAACAGCCACTCAGGATCACTTAGTAATGTGGTATCCTCTCCTCTCATTTCCATGAAAGCCTTGATGTCACTGAGCAAGGAAACAAAGCGTTGTAGTATCTTACCTCTGCTCAGCCATCTGACTTCGGTGTGAAGAAGGAGGTCTCCATATTCCGCAGAACATTCCTCCAGGAAAAGCTTGAAGCACCGGTGTTGCTTGGCCTTTGCACGAATGGAGTTGATGATTTTAACAACAGGCATCATGACATGATCAAACCCCAGAACCTTTCCACAAATAGCCTGCTGGTGTATGATGCAATGATAGTTCAGAAATCTAGGAAAGTCCGGGTCTGCTTTGCAATGAGCAATAAATCCTACGTGGCGCCCCATCATAGCTGGTGCTCCATCAGCTGTTATCGAGACCAGTTTTTCAATGGGAACCTTTTTTTCCACCAAGTACTCCTTGACGGCGTTGTAAATGTCCACTCCCTTGGTGGTGGTTTTCAGTGGAATTAATGTCAAAAACTCCTCTTTTGTGGTAAAATCACCAAAAACCATCCGTATGAAAACAGCCAGCTGTGCTGTGTCACTGGTATCCACGGACTCGTCACACTGGAGGGAAAATCAGGAACACCTGTTGAGGTCCGACTCAAGCTGTTTCACCGCATCCACGGACAGCGCACACACTCTGCGTGCCACAGTATTTGCGCCAAGTTGAACGCTGGCAATAGCAGACAGAATCTCCGTCTTATTTTTATAGTCCTGGAATAAAGACTCTGCCGCCGCGGTCATAGCCTCTTTAATGACCCCGCCATCAGTGAAGGCCTTTTTGTGCTTGGTCAGGATGTGCGCCACTTTAAATGATGCCTCGGTTGATGCGCCGGCCTTTTTCGTCGGTTTTTTGAACAGAGATTGTTGTTTTTGGAGTGCGTTTTTTAGTTATTTTACCTTCTCTTTCCGGAGGTTGCTTCCCACTGGAAAATCACGTGAAAAGTTGCTGTGAACTTTGGTGAAATGCCGCTCCACATTACATTTTTTACCAACTGCCAAGCTTGCGCCACAGACATACACACTTGTCGTTCACGTTTGTGAAACAGAAGTCCGTTTCCCATTCCTCGTGGAAATAATACGTTTTTTGTCTCTTACTGGCATGACTGAACTCTGCAGCTGCCATTTTTGCCAACCGCCTGGCACTTGACCCGGTCTGGCTACACTTCATCCCTCCCCCTCACCCCGTTCGAATAACATAGGTGCAGCAGCGCAAGCAGATCTTTGATTGGCAGCTCATTGACAAATAATTTATTTAATCTCGAGACAGTTTTCCAAGTGACGAATCAAAACTTGTGATGCTGTTGAAGAGCCACTGGATAGGTCCTTGCGAGCTACTGGTAGCTCGCGAGCGACGGGTTGGAGACCTCTGTGTTATAGAGTTTATTGAGACCTTTCCAAAGGTGTAAAGCACAAGTCTGTGGCCCATACACAAGCTGAGATACACCTCATCAGTGGAATTTCACATTTTCTTCTCTTGCCTAATTCGCCACTACAAGGCGATGGAGGCCTGATTTTTTAATATGTTTTAAAGCTCAATGAGACCTTTTCAACGATGTAAAGCACAAGTTTGTGGCATCTTCCTATCAAAAGTTATTGACCATTTGGTCTGAAAAAAAATGGCTGCCAGTAAAAAGTGCTGACAGGGAAATCTGGAAAAATGGTTATAACTCAGGAACGCAAAGTGTTATCGAGATGGGGTCAACTGTTCCTATATCGGCTTAACGGGCCCCTTAACATATGTGAGAACCGGACCTCTCGTCGGTTCCCTTCCGGGCCCCCAGGGGTCTGAGGTGTGGGCCTTCAGAGATGAACTTGCATAACTTCCCAGTAGATGGTGCTAGAGGTCTGATTTTTTTATATGTTATAGAGTTTATTGAGACCTTTCCAAAGGTGTAAAGCACAAGTCTGTGGCCCATACACAAGCTGAGATACACCTCATCAGTGGAATTTCACATTTTCTTCTCTTGCCTAATTCACCACTAGAAGGCGCTGGAGGTCTGATTTTTTGATATGTTTTAGAGCTCATTGAGACCTTTTCAACGATGTAAAGCACAAGTTCGTGGCATCTTCCTATCAAAAGTTATTGACCATTTGGTCTGAAAAAAAAAATGGCTGCCAGTAAAAAGTGCTGACAGGAAAATCTGGAAAAATGGTTATAATTCAGGAACGCAAAGTGTTATCGAGATGGGGTCAACTGTTCCTATATCGGCTTAATGGGCCCCTTAACATATGTGAGTGACTAGTTTACCGATCCTGTTTACGTGCACATACTAACGATTTTTACCGTTAAATCAACGCCACCAACGAGAGCCGACCACGCGCCCTCTCACCAGCCAGAGTGGAGGACCTCTAGGACTTCATAGATAGATATTACGCTGAGTACGTGATGGAGTCCGGACCAAAAGCCAGTACATCAGGTAAGTCGGCGAAGCGCCGGAAAAACGATTCGGCCACCGATACATCAGACCTCGAGGTAGAATCCCACACGGAACTCCTACAGACCATAATTAAGAGGCTGGATGTGCTCGACTTACTGCACCAAGACGTTCAGGAAATGAAAGTCAGCCTGGAATTTGCCTATCAACAAATCCAGGACTTACAAAAAGACAACCATGATATCCATTCGGCTTTATCTGCGGTGAGCTCCGAGGTAAAAGAGCTGAAAAAAGAAAACAAGTTTCTTAAAGAGTCAGTCCTAGATATCCAATCTCGCAGTATGAGAGACAACGTAATATTCTCAGGTATTCCAGAAACCCCCAACGATGACCCACAAGCTCTGTTGAAAAACTTCATGTCGTCGGCGCTTAAAATCCCGGCAGAAACCGTGAAAAACATCACATTTCACCTTGTCCATCGCCTCGGACCACGTAGAGGAAACCGTCCACGTCCCATCATTGCCAAATTTGAGCACTTTCAACAGAAGATCCAGGTTAAAAGTAAAGGTCGGGAACTTAAAGGTACGCAATTCGGCATGAATGATCAATTCCCTCGGGAAATAAACGAACGTCGAAAAACCCTGTATCCTATCTTTAAAGAAAACCGACAGAAAGGCAAAAATTCCAAACTGGTCGTAGACAAGCTTTACATAGATGGCCAACTGTTTAGAGACTTAAACATCACGCCCTGGCTCTACTGAGAAAAAAAAATCAAAAAAAAATAATAAAAAAGAAGTTAAAAAAAAAAAAAAAAAAAAAAAAAAAACACAGGTGTTATGTGAGTTAACATTGAAAGGATAATTCTCCACTTATGGTGAAGCTAAGGTAGCATTATTTAAAAAAAAATTTAAATAAATATATATGTTGTATGTGTGTGTATGTATATATCTGTACATAAAAAAAAAGGCAAATAAAAACAATAAATACATTTAAAAAAAAAAAAAGTGTGTATGTATGTGTGTGTGTATGTGTATGTATATATGTATACATATGTATGTATGTATGTGTGTGTATATGTATATGCTTATATATGTATGTGTATGTAGATGTGTGTGTATGTATATGTATGTGTGTATATATATATATATGTATGTGTATATGTTTATGTGTGTATATATGTGCATGTATGTGTATGTATATGTGTATGTGTATGTATGTGTGTATGTATATATATATGTATATATATATCTATGTATGTGTGTATATGTATGTGTATATGTATATATGTATATGTATGTGTGTATATGTATATATATATATATATATATATGTATATGTATATATAAATAGAGAAAATAAATATAAAATAATGATAACTCCAAAAATAAAAAATAAAAAAAATAAATTCAAAAAATATATATATATATATATATATATATATATATATATATATATATATATATATATATATAACAATGATAATAATTAAAATAAATAAATACATAAAGATAATAATAACACTAAAATAAAAACATGGATAGGTATATATAGACACGTATGTGTATGTATGTATGTTTGTATGTATGCTAAATATTGGCTTAGATTTTGGTAAACACTTTTTGGCACGTACTCTCTCACAGGACACTCTCTACCCTCATGTCAACTCACTCGTCTCGAACCCCTCACTCTTTTTTTTCTTTCACACTCACTCAACACCCACAACACCCCCCACCTCCTATACCTCCTATAATTACCCCTTGCTCCTTTTACTCTTTTGATATTGGTTGTTGTCATTGTATGTTTGTGCTTTTCACTAACCTATTCAATCCAGTCCTTTACCCCGTGGTGCTATCGCATGATAAATATGTCTCCTCTTCTTTCTTTCCTTGCATCCAAGCTTTTTACAACACAGTTGTGCACAAATGCTCACAGATTCTCACTTATGCTCACACCTGTATGGACTAACACTCACCTCATTCTATGTATCAGTTTACAGTAACTTCTTGGAATGTGCGTGGCATTCGCTCACAGGCTAAAAAGATTAAGATATTTGACTATGTATCAAGATTAAATGCAGACATTGTCTTCTTTCAAGAAACTCACTTACTTAAATCAGAAGAAAAATCCCTGACAGATTCAAATTTTAACAAGATATATAATTCATGTTTCAATTCCAGACAAAGAGGAGTCTCGGTTCTTCTCAACAATAGGTTACCCGTTAACATAATCAACTCCGTCATAGACCCAGAGGGTAGATATATTATTATCAAAGTAGTAATCTATAATAAATGTTTCACAATTCTTAATCTATATGCCCCCAATAATGATGACCCTGATTTTTTCCATAGAATTTTCTCAGAGCTTTCAGACCTTTCTGCAGACTCGTCTCTAATCATCGGAGGTGACTTCAATCTGGCGCTCAACACATCATTGGACAGATCTAGTAAGTGCTCAAATACAAAACCATCTCGATCTGCTAAAGTATTAATGGATTACATGGAAGATCTTGGAATAGGAGATGTATGGAGACTGAACAATCCAACTAAAAAAGAATACACCTTCTTCTCCCCCGTGCATAAATCCTTCTCCCGAATTGACTTTTTTCTTTCAAATAATTCCATCGTACATAAGATGTCCTCTAAAATACATCCTATAATTATTAGCGATCATGCCCCAATATCCCTCACCCTGCAGTGTGACTCTAATCAGAAAGTATCCTCTCTGTGGCGCTTTAACACTTCATTACTTAATGACAGTAAATTTGAAAAAATTATAAGAAAAGAATGGGAGGACTTTCTATTGACAAACGACTCCCCGGAAATATCACCGTCCTTACTCTGGGAAACTGGCAAGGCTGTCATTAGAGGGAAGATTATATCATACTCTTCTTTTAAGAAAAAACAGGAACAGATAGCAGAAAAAACAACTGAAGAAAAGATCAAAAAACTTACGGAAGAATGCGCAGCTAACCCGTCTGAACTTTTATGGGAAAAACTTCAAAATACAAAACTTAATCTGGATATCATCTTATCTAAAAAAACCGACTTCATTTTGCAACAATTAAGATACAAAAACTTTGACTACAATAATAAATCAGGCAAATATTTAGCAAATCAGCTCAAACACAATAAAGAAAATTCCTTTATAGCAGCAATTTCTGATAACGCAGGTCAAACTTTAAACTTACCTCAGGACATTAATAACATCTTTCATGATTATTATCAAAACTTATACTCATCAAATTTAAACCCTGACCCTGAAGATATTAAAACCTTTCTTAATAAACTAAACCTACCACAGCTCACTATAGATCAGAAAACCACCTTAGACTCACCATTAACCTTACAAGAATTACAAAATGCTTTAGATAGCATGTCAACAGGCAAAGCACCAGGTCCAGATGGGTTCCCTGCTGAATTCCTAAAACATTTCTGGTCAATGCTGGCTCCACTATTTTTCAGAGTAGTAACAGAGATAAAAAAATAAAGGTCATGTAGGAGGTCACATGAATACAGCGAACATTAAATTGTTACTTAAACCAGACAAAAACCCCATATTACCCTCAAGCTATCGTCCCATCTCACTTATTAACACAGACTTAAAAATTATTTCCAAAGCACTCACATCCAGGTTAGAGAAAGTAGTACAGTCAATTATACACCAAGACCAGACAGGATTTATTAAAAATAGACACTCCACAGACAATGTGAGAAGACTGTTTAATGTGATCAACATGGCACAGAACTCTAAAAAGAAAAAAATAATCTTGTCACTCGATGCAGAAAAAGCATTTGACAGAGTAAACTGGTCATTCTTCCTTACTGTCCTTGGCAAATTTGGCTTCGGAGAATCATTCATACAATGGATCTCCACCCTATACTCTAAACCTAAGGCCTCAGTAACCACAAACAAAATAACATCCCAAAGCTTCACACTGCAGAGGGGAACCAGACAAGGTTGCCCACTCTCACCTTTGCTTTTTACAATATTCGTTGAACCTCTCGCAGCAGCTGTTCGTCAGAACTCTGTTATTAAAGGAATCAGGTGTTGTAGTATTCTTTTGGTTTTAGCCATTCTGTTAAATATAATATTTGGTTTGCTAAGTAATAATGCATGAAATTAGGGGCTTCTAAACCACCCTCGTCTTTGTTTTTTTGAAGGGTTGAAAGGCTTATTTTAGGTTTTTTATTTCTAGCATGGAAATTTGTAGTTGCAGAATCTAATCTTTGAAACCATTGTTTTGGTGGTTTTAGTGGTATCATTGAGAACAGGTAGTTTATTTTAGGTAAGATTTTCATTTTAACTGAGGCTATCCTGCCAAGTAGTGAGATGGGGAGATTGTTCCATCTCCGCAGATCTTCTGTGACTTTGTCCAACATCGGATCATGATTTAGTTTAATTAATTCATTTAAGTTTGGTGATATATTTAAGCCTAGATATCTAATTGTATTTGTGGTGGAGGGGTGTTGTGGATTTTGGTTTGCAGGATTCCATGAATTTTTTGTCAAAGGGAGGATTGATGATTTTGTCCAGTTAATGGAATAGTCTGATAATTTAGAGAAGCTGTTTATTAGATTAAATACTTCCTCTAAAGAGGATTGTGGTTCTTCCAAATAGAGTAAGATGTCATCCGCGTAAAGATTAATTTTGTGTTCTGAGATGGATGAGTGCAGAAATAGAACAGTTAGACTGCAAACACATTAAACTCTCTGATCTCCCTTTTATCACTGCGACCCTCAAACATCACAACTGCTTTAAAAACCCACTAATTGCCTCCACACTGACTGCATGGTGGAAAGCCCTGGACATCACAAATGTTCAATTAAAAACTAGTATACTGTCTCCAATCTGGCACAACCCCGACTTTAAAAATAAAAAAACACCACTTTATCTGAAGACATGGGAAGAAAGTGGAATCACTCATCTCCAAGACCTCTTTGAAAATGACAAGCTTAGGACATATAATAATCTAACCCAAGCATTCGGTATAAATAAATGTAACTTTCTACAGTACTTACAAGTAACAGAAACAATAAAGAAAACTACTCCACTAGACTTAACTACTTTACAACCTCCAGAACTGGCTATATATATGAAAAAAATCTCAACAAAATCAAAAAAACTCTCAAAAATATACAGAGCTCTCTCGATCACCAACTGTAATTACTTACCAATCGCTAAGTGGGAGGCCGAACTCTCAATCACCCCGAGCATTGATTTCTGGACAGAAATTTGTCGTAATACTTTTAAGATGACGAAAAACACAAACCTTCAGCTAATTCAATACAAGGTCCTCCACAGATCCCACATTACCCAACAGAAAATGCATAAAATGGGCTTCTCAGCAACAGACATCTGCTCTCAGTGCACCCAGAATACAGCGGATTCCTATTTACATGCGTTATGGCTTTGCTCCCCAGTGCAACACTTTTGGATTCTAATTACTGAAAAACTGTCCTCCATTTTGGACTGCAGAATTCCTTTATCTCTAAATCTTTGTCTGATAGGAGACCTGACAATGCTTCAACCTCCAGCAAACCGATCACAATCAATCCTTGCGGCACTAGCCATAGCAAAAAAAACAATATTACTTAATTGGAAAGACAAAAAATCCTTAAATATAAACCAATGGCAAAATCTCCTCACAGAATTTATCTCCATGGAAAAGATGTCTGCTCTCAGAAAACAAAAAAAAATAATGTGCTTTGAGGAGCGTTGGACTCCTTTTTTAATTGCATTAAATCTAAATTTTTAAAGCCTGATGCTCTAGCCTGCAAGCAACTGCCAGCACCACTTTTTACTAACGCACTAGTCCAACTGTAGGCCTGGGCCGCCTTGGGCCTCTGGGGTAGTCTTGGCCAGGTTGGCTGGGGAGGGTTGCCGGGGTGCCTGGCTGCCTCGGCGCGGGTGTGCATTCCTTCTGGGTGTTCACAGGGTCCCAGGGCTGTTCGATTTGGCGCTGTTGCCCCTTGCATGCGCATCTGGTTGGTCTCTGGGGCTGGGGCCCTGCGTGCTCCTCTGCCGCTCCTTCCCCTTGCTCCCTGTCCCCCTGTCTCGTCCTCCCCCCCCTCCTCCTTTGCTCTTGCGCCCGCCATCCTGTTGGGTTGGGTTTGGGGGGCTCCCGTTTGCCTGGGGGCTGGTGGGGGGGCTGTTGCTCCCGCCTGGGGTGCGGGCGGTGCCGTGCCGGATGGGTTGGCTGGGGGGTGGTCTCGTTGGGGGGCCTGGGGTGGTGGGGTCCGTGGCTCCGGTCCGGGGGGATCCGGGGTGGGGGTGGCTTGGGGGGTGGCTGCTGCCCGGGTTCGGCGATTGCCTCCTGGGTCGCTGGGTGGCGGGGTGTGGCCGTGGGTTGCTCCGTGGCCTGTGCTGGCCCTGGTGCGGGCACGGGCCTCCCCCCTGCTCGGCCGCTCTCCTGGGTCGCTGGGTGGCGGGGTGTGGCCGTGGGTTGCTCCGTGGCCTGTGCTGGCCCTGGTGCGGGCACGGGCCTCCCACCTGCTCGGCCGCTCTCCTTGGCGGCGGGGGGGCGTCGCTCTGGGCCGGCGTGCGGCGGGGGTCGCCCCCTGGGGCACGGGGTTGGTGCCTGGCTGCGCCCGGGGGTGGGGGGTGCCGCCGTGCTCCACGGGGCCGTCGCAGTCTGGGGGGTGCCGTGGGGGGGGGTCTCCAGCTTTGCTGCTCCGGGGCCCACAGTGCCGCTTGCCCGTCTGCACCATCTACCATCTCGCGTGGCCCGCCATGCGGACGGGCCCGGCTCGCACCGGACAGGCCTCCTACATGTACACTTCACCTCACTCCCAGCTGGTCTGGCCCATTCACAATATGCACCACACACCCATACCCAACCCTTGGGGGGCTGGATGATGGGACTGGGGGTGGAGGGGGCCGCCACCTGTGTCACTATGTAGTGGCGTGGGGGCGGCACTCCCACCTCTAGTTACCCTACTAATCCCTCCAATTTTAATCACACCTCAACATGCCACCCCCCGGAGGGTGTATCCTCACTTAAACCCTCCGGCCTATTACACCACATACACATATATCCACAGAGGCAGGATGGGGAGCACCGCTCCCCTCCATCCCCCTTCTTTTAATTACACCCCATACATTCACTGAACACACACACTCACACAGGGGATAGGGAAGTGCCTCTCCATTGGGGAATGGAGAGGCACCATAACACGGTGGTGGGTTGGTTCACATATTTGGGCCTCTCCGGTGGGGGCCTGGCCCCTCTGTTGGTGGCTGGGCCACTGCATAGAGTAAAAATACATCAGGATGGTGTGGTCGGGCGCGGCGGTGGGTCTCGGGGGGGTTTTGCTGGGGTCTCTCCTTGCGGGTTCTTTCCGGGCGGTGTCGGCCTGGTGGGGCACGGGGGCGCTTCCTCCCCTTGGGTGTGGCTTGGTGCTTGTTTCATCGGCTGGTGGCCTTGGGGGCGGGCCCCGTGGTGTGCGGGCCCGGGGCGGCCTGCCTCGCCGGTTTGGGGGGTGGGTGTGCTGGGGGTGTGCTGGTGTCCTCACCGGGGTTGCTTGGTGCCTCGGAGCGATGCTGTTTACTGGGGGGCGGCGCTAGCTGTTCCGGTGGTGGAGGTTGCTGTCGGCCGCCTGGTGGGTCTGTCCTGCCATCTGCGGACTGGTGGGTGGGTCCGGGGCATCTTTGGCTCGGGGCTGCGGTTCCGCATTTGATGTGTGCCATTGGGGTGCCTCCGTCCCCGCGGTGGGGATCGCCGTTTGCTCGCGGGCCGGTGGGGGGGTGCTGCTCCGTGGCTGGCGCTGCCCGGGGGGCGGCGGGCCCTGGGCTGCTGGCCTTGGGCTGTCCGGGGCTGTGCGGTCCTGCTGGGCTGTGGCCGGGTCCTGGGCGGGGGTGGGGGGTGCGTCCCGGGGGGCTTGGCCCGGGGACTTGCCCTTGGGGGGTCCTGGTCCCGGGGGGTGCTCCTGGGGCCCGGGATGATTGGCTGGCTGGCCGGGCCGGTCCTGGCGGGGGTCTTTCGGGGCGGGTGCCACGTGCCGCGCCCTTGCATACCTACTGGTGCGGCCCCTGCTTGGGCAGTGCCCCGTGAGGCAGGGTGTCGGGGATGCATAGGGGGCCACATCCCGGCAAGGCGGTCTGGCTTGGCCCTTGGAGGGGACCCTGGCTTTAAAAAAAAAAAAAAAAACTGAAGCCCGTGGCGCGGGCGGCATCAACAATAGGTGATTTGGGGCGCCATGGGGGGCTAGGTTGGAGCCCCCTGGTGCCTAATGCGGCTTGGGGTGTGGTCGTCCTCCCTGGGCGGGCTGCTACTGGTGCTGCGTCCATTCCGGGTCCCTCTGGCCTGGGGTCGGGTCCCTGCTGGCTCTGGGCTCGGCGGCGGGTGCCCGTTCGGCGTGGCTCTGGTCGTCTGCTGGGCGTGGGCTTCGGCTCCTCCGCTGGGGTCTCGGGCGGGGAGCTCTCTGGGCCCTCCCCTCGCATCACTTGAAACCTATCGACTACTCCCCACCCATTCCATTTCCTATCTTGTATCCCTCTTCCCTGTTAACTTCCCCACCCCTCTCCAACCCCTCACCTTGGTGTAACACTGCCCTCTCTTTTTTACACCCTCCCTTTAATAAAGTATTTCTTACCCTTCCCTAGGGAGAGCTGGTGATGGTCACAATTATGCAATGAAATAAATAAATTTATTTAATTGCAATAACAAAATCAATCAATCAATCAATCAATCAATCAATCAATCAATCAATCAATCTTTATTTGTATAGCGCCAAATCATAACCAATGGTATCTCAAGGCACTTTACAGTAGAGCAGTCTTAAGGACGGACTCTTCATTTTATGGATACACACATATGCATATATACGTATATACACATACATATGTATCCCACACCCAACATGAATTCATCATGGCGGCAAGGAAAACCTTCTGTTAAGCAGCAGGAACCTTGTGTGGATCCCATTCCTATGATGAACAGCCATCCACGTTATGCTGTGTTGGGTGTGTGCAGAGGAGAGGGTGGAGACAGAGCCGCTGAGTCTCTGTAACTCCACACTGAGGATCCCACGGACCTGCAAGACAAAAGCCAGAAGGAGTACAGGAGCAAACACACAAGGGAAGAAGCAGACATAGAGGGAGTGTTTGAGAGAGGAATGGGACCCTCTCCGGTCCCTCTCTAACCTAAATGACCTCTCTCTTAACGCCCTCTCCAACCTCTCTCCAACCGAGCATGCCAGACCCCCCCCCCCCCCGGCAGTTTATGCCTATTGCATCTTAATTATGAGCTATGAGCTGGTTCCTAACTAAAAGCTTTATCAAAGAGGAATGTTTTGAGCCTAACCTTAAAGGTAGAGAGGGTGTCTGCCCCCCGAACCATGGTTGGTAGATGGTTCCAGAGAAGTGGGGCCTGATAACTGAAAGCTCTTCCTCCTATACTACTTTTAGAGATGAATGGAACAACGAGTAGTCCAGCATTTTGAGAGCGTAGTGTTCTGGGGGGATTGTATGGCACTACAAGCTCCTTGAGATAGACTGGTGCCTGTCCATTTAGGGCTTTATAAGTGAGAAGAAGAATCTTGAATTCTATTCTATATTTTATGGGAAGCCAATGCAGAGAGGCTAATACAGGAGTAATGTGATCTCTTCTCGTAGTTTTAGTCAGTACACGTGCTGCAGCATTTTGAACCAGCTGAAGTGTCTTAAGCGACTTGCTCGGGCAGCCTGCTAAAAGAGAATTACAATAATCCAGTCTAGAGGTAACAAAAGCATGGACTAGTTTTTCGGCGTCGCCCTGAGACAGGATAGATCTGATTTTAGCAATGTTACGGAGATGAAAGAAGGCAGTTCTTGAAGTTTGTTTTATGTGAGAGTTGAAGGATAAGTCCTGATCAAATAGAACCCCAAGGTTTCTAACAGTTGTGCTTTGTGCCAGAGTAATGCCATCTAGGGCAGTTAGGCTAGCATAGGTTTCTCTAAGGTGTCGCGGGCCCAGTACAATGACCTCAGTCTTGTCTGAGTTGAGAAGAAGAAAATTTTGGTCCATCCAGGCCCTAATGTCCTTTAGACAGGCCTCAAGTTTAGATAGCTGATTTGTCTCACCTGGCTTCATTGATACATACAGTTGGGTATCATCAGCATAGCAGTGGAAGTTAACAGAGTATTTTCTCATAACATTACCAAGCGGGATCATATAGATACAGAAGAGGATTGGACCTAGCACAGAGCCCTGAGGAACCCCGTAGGTTACTTTAGTGTACACAGAAGACTTATTATTCACGTGTACAAACTGGTACCTATCAGATAGGTAGGACTTAAACCAGTTTAGGGCAGTCCCTGTGATTCCAAGTAATTTCTCTAATCTCTCTAGTAGAATATAGTGATCTATAGTGTCAAAAGCTGCACTAAGATCTAATAAAACCAGCACTGAGAGTCGTCCTTCATCTGAAGCCCAGAGTAGATCATTAGTTACTTTAACTAAAGCAGTCTCTGTGCTGTGTTGAGCTCTAAAGCCTGACTGGAAGTCCTCGAACAGGCTGTTGTTTTGAAGAAATTCACAGAGCTGAGCTGCCACAACTTTCTCAAGAATCTTTGAAATAAAAGGAAGATTAGATATAGGCCTGTAGTTTGCTAAAGTGCTGGAATCAAGAGTAGGTTTTTTGAGAAGGGGTTTGATTACAGCTACTTTAAAGGACTGTGGCACGTAGCCTATTGATAGGGATATATTTATTGTCTCCAACAAAGATGGGCAGACTAGGGGAATAACTTCTTTAAACATCTTAGTTGGGATCGGATCTGAAAGGCAGGTCGATGGTTTGGAGGATGAAATAATAGAGTTAAGTTCCTGAAGTCCTATATGTGTGAAACAGTTTAGGTTAGGCCTATTTACATTTAATGGTACAGCAGGCCCAGGTGAAGGCAGGGAGTGGCTAATTTTATCTCTAATCTTGTGAATTTTATCGTTAAAAAATGTCATAAAGTCCTCACAGCTGAGGGCTAGAGGAATCATGGGCTCAATAGAGCTCTGACTTTGTGTTAGCCTGGCTACAGTGCTGAAAAGGTACCTCGAATTATTTTTATTTTCTTCAATTAGTGAGGAGTAGTATGTAGATCGACTATGTCGTAAGGCTGTCGTGTATTTACTATGGCTTTCTTGCCAAAGTATTCGTGACTCCTCTGTTTTATTGGAGCGCCACATTCTCTCTAATTTACGAGTTGTTTGTTTGAGTGTGTGAGTTTCAGAGCTAAACCACGGAGCTTTCCTCTGACGTTTAATAGTTTTTTCCCTCAATGGGGCAATTGAGTCCAAGGTGGATTTTAGTACACTAGCAGAGCTATCGACAAGCAGATCCAGTTGAGAGGGGTTATAATTAATATCATAGTTATTTATTGGATGGTGCACTGAGTTTAAGGCAGCAGGAATGGCCTCTTTAAATTTAGCCACAGCACTGTTGGATAGATTTCTACTTGTAACTATTTTATTGCACAGTGCGAGATCCTCTAGGATAATGTTAAAAGATATTAAAAAGTGATCTGATAGCAGAGGATTTTCAGGGTAGACTTTTAGTTCATTAATATCAAGGCCATATGTTAGAACAAGATCAAGAGTATGATTTAAACGATGAGTAGCTTCATTAATAGTTTGAAAAAAGCCAACTGAGTCTATTAGGGACATAAAGGCTGAGCTCAGGCTATCACTATCTTTGTCCACATGGATATTAAAATCTCCTACTATCAGTATTTTATCAGAACTGAGGACTAAGTTTGATATAAACTCAGAGAATTCTGATAGAAATTCAGAATAAGGGCCTGGAGGACGGTAAATTATCGCAAATAAGACTGGCTGGCAGGTTTTTGATTCGATATGAGATAAATTTAGAACCAGGCTTTCAAAGGAAGTGTAATTGGCCTTTGGTTTAGGATAGATTAGGAGAGAGGAATGATAAATAGCTGCTACACCACCTCCACGGCCTATGTCTCGTGGCATATGAGTATTTAAATGACTGGGAGGAGTGGCTTCATTTAAACTAACATATTCATCTTGATACAGCCATGTTTCAGTTAAACAGAATAAATCAAAGTTATTTTCTGAGATAAGGTCATTTACTAGGAGAGATTTGGATCTCAGTGATCTAATATTTAATAGAGCACATCTAATGGTTTTATGTTTTGGTGTTTCTAGATTTGAGATTTTAATTTTTTTCAGATTTTTATAATTGATAGCTCTTTTATTTGATTTTATGTTAAAATTATTGTGAAATATGGGTCGGGGGACTGACACCGTCTCCATAAAATAATATTCATCACCATCACAACAGTTGTCATGGCGATGAACACAGCTATCCTGATAGCAATGGGAGGGAAACTGTCCTAAGGCAAGCGCAGAGGGGCGTGGAGGACTCCCCCTCTGTAACATGGTCTCATTCATGAGATGTCATAACAGTGACTGTGCCATGTTTTCTGATAGTAGAGATGCTCCCTCCAAAGTAGGATGGATTCCATCTCTTCCTATCAGGTTCGGTTTTCCCCAGAAGGATCTCCAATTATCAATGAAGCCCACCTCGTTTTCTGGACACCACCTCGATAGCCAGCGGTTAAATGATGACATGCGGCTATACATGTCATCACTGGTCAGATTTGGTAAAGGACCAGAGAAAATTACGGAGTCCGACATTGTTTTAGCATAAGCACAAACTGATTCAATGTTCACTTTGGTGAACATATAATAATATATGGGTTTTAGATTCTTTATTTAAAGTTGTTCAAGGCATATTATTGCATTGGTAACTTACATGATCTCCGTTACTTGTCAGCGCTCGAGTGTGTGTCCCTTTAAATGTTGTTGCCGCAAGGAATTGTGGGCCAGCATTATCTCGTCTCCTTTGGTAAATGATGTATCAGTGTTTCCTCGGCTAAAGGAAGCATTGAGCCTCTTTTCCTAAGCTTAAAGAGAACTTGAACACTCCTTATCTTGGGCATCACTTAAACACTTCCGGGGGTGAAGGAACAGTGGATCGGAAAGGAGATACGAGGGAACATAAGGATGTAGCCAGAGAGCAACAACTCGTTCACTCCAATGGTTGTTTTTTTTTACAGCAATGGTGGCTCATGGAGCCTCACATTTAGTCCCTGAAGTGATCAGTTTATCATTGTAGTGCATTGAAGCTACAGTGGATTAGACAGTCTGTGATGATACTTTAGAACAGTAAGACGTTTAAATAATCATATTTTTTTGTTACAATTCAAGGTTTTTCACCTGATAATCCTCCTCTGTTCAATGTTCAAATCAATACATTCAACAACTCAGGAATAAAACCACTTTATTATAGGAATCACCTGTTTCATTTCTCATAGAACAATATTGTCTGTCTGTCTGTCTCACTGATGACTCAGAGACACTTCTGTTTCGCAGAGGAATCAGAGACATGTCTGTCTGTATGTGTGTTTGTCTGTCTTGTCTGTCTGCCTATCTGTCTGTCTAATTCACACAGGACTCATATGCATGTCTGTCTGTCTGTCTCACAGAGGACTCAGAGACACTGTGGAACCAAACCAGAACCTAAACCCAAACCCAGGATACAGAGTGTCAGTGAAGGAGGTACAGACGGTGTGGATGAGTGTCAGAAAATCAGAGGAGACTTCATAGAAGGACAGACGTCCATCAGGACAGTCCACATACACTCCTACTCTACCAGAGGAACCACAGGGACAGGAGATACGTGTGACTATGTTATTGTGTCTGAAGTAGTAAAAACCTCTGTAGCATTCCAGACTCCAGGACTGATTATTAAATCCAAACCAACAATCATAACTGTTTCCTTTCCTTCTGATTCCTCTGTAACTCACTGCTATAGAAACATCTCCATTCCTCTCCACCTCCCAGTAACAGCGACCAGTCAGACCAGTACTACACAGAACCTGATAGATATCAAATCTGTCCTGATGATCAGGATAAAGCTCCTCCTCCTCCACACGTGTCACCATCCTGTTGTTGTCAGACAGTCTGAGGTTTCTGCTGATGGAGTTTGTGTCGAGGTGAATGTGACAGAAATCTGATGAGACACAAAGAAACAACAGTTGATCATGTGATGCTTCATTCTCTCTGTATCACTGACATGTTCATTCACTCAGAGCTTCATGAGGACACTTTGAATGAACACACACACACACTTACACTTCCTCACACCAGCTTTGATCCTCTGCTCTCCTCCATGGTCCGCCCTGCAGGAGCAAACACAGGCAGTGATTTACACACCTAAAGAGTCCAAAGTGCTGCTCAGAAACCTGATGCCATCTCCATCAAGCTCTCCATGTTTCTACTGGTTTGTCTTCAACAGCTTCACCTTCTTCATCTCCTTCAAAGTGTTCCTCTCTTCATCCTCACTGATTGGTTCCACCTCCTCTGATCTTAACTATACACTATTATATATATGTATATATACACTATTTGGTCCTTTGCAGTTTAAATAAGTTTGGTAGTCGTACATATTTTTATTCTTTTTAGTTTTTGAATGTGGATAATATCACACACTAAATCATAATTCTCCCTTTAGAAATACATTTGTCTTATGAATTCTAATACATTACAATGATAAATAAATGAATAAACAAACCTATTGATTGACTGTATATAGTGATTATTTCAAAAACATAATAAAAAGGAAAATTAAACATAAGACATCAATACATATTCACAGGAGTATAATTTACTAACCTCTCAACACTTCTCTTTAATAAATAATAACAATAATCTTGATCAAATATATTTATGACTTTGTATCTAAAACTTCAACATTCACATAAATGTACATATATATACACTAACACATATAATTACACACCCATATATAACTGATAGAGATTGATAAAATACATATACACCCATACATATATATCTACACATAAACACACACATGAAAAAAATAAAATAAAAAGAAACATAGATTTGAACATTAGTTGAACAACTTTACACAAATAATTAACACTAGAAATAATAATTATAAAATACTTTAGTTTAAATATATTTTACTACTTTAACTTTTACAACTAGAATAGGCTAAAAATTAATTAAATGAATAAATGAAGACTTAGACACAAATAAATATAAAAATGAATGAATTAAATAAAGAAATAAGTAAACAAATATTTAAACAAGTCAATAAATAAATAAATAAGTTGATCTCCAAAGGCACCAAATATGACAACACAAAATACTTTTGTTATAATGACAATTTACCAAAAACCTCTTTGGTAATAATAAAATAAAATAAAAAATCAGGACAACTTTGTTTTTTGAAAATAGCCAAACACACATTATAAAAACTTATCGACTCAAAATGGCTCCATCCAGATACTTTTGATTATGTTAAACTCAGAATAAAGAACAAACTGTTTCCTACAAGAACATGACATCGAAATAATAATAATAATAATAATAATAATAATAATAATAATAATAATAATAATATGAAATAATAATAATAATAATAATAATAATAATAATATGAAATAAGAATAATGATAAATAATCTGATCTGACTGATCTGGACATGTCATCTACCAGTGGCTGTTATTGATTGGTAGATGACCGTTGCTATGGATACTATGAACAAATACAGAATGAACTCTCCCTCAATAGGAAACACTCTGAAAAAACTCTGCTGCTGGGAAAAGACTAAACTAAAGTGTTCTAATCATTCCCTCCTGATAAAACAAGTAAAGACTGAAGGACACGTCACAGAAAACAATAATGCTGATGCTGCTAAAATATGTTGGTGTATGTTAACATGAAACACATCAGTTTAGAAATCATTCAATCAAAACTATATGTTCAATCCCATAAGGTTTTATAGATAACGCTAATAATTCTGTAATTTGTCTCATGTTTAATTAAAAAACAAATACATTAATGAAATAAGATAAAATACTAATTATTGAACAAACTAAAAAACTTAAATTGTAATATCAAATTAGGAAAATAAACTAAAATACATTTTGGTTGAGAAACTTTTTAATAAAAGTTCAGCCTTTGTTTCAAAGTTAGATTTGAAATGTTTCACATAAAAACATCTCCTCCATAAACCAGTAATTATTTTATTTTTAAACCTAAAATATATAAAGACTAAGAAAAAAATAGGAACCACAAGAATATTTATGTTTTAGTTTGATTTTGAATATTTCATTTAAAATCACTAATGTCCTAAAAAGTCACAACTTTTACATTATTACATTATTTAATAATAATAAACATAGAAACAAAACACACATCAAACAAATGTTTTTCTGATCTTAAATCAGAAATGTCTAAATCAACATATATTAAATTAAAACAACTTTAATAGTGTGACGTGGTTCTCAATTAAATAAATGATGGCATAGCCAGGATATACATTTTTAGTGCTTTTATTCCATAAAGTGAACAATGACAAAAAAACTCCAGGATGAAGAGGAGCGCTAGACAAATAAACAGAAAAAGAGAATCAATATTTACAATAGATATAACTGTACATGTAACAAAATAACCGAGGCCTTCTGGCTTACCTTCATTGCACCCAGGCAGGACATACACTGACAGGGAGAGCAGAGACTGGCTCCCTTCTATAGCCCTTGGCTCCTCCCCCTTGTCCATTAACAACCATAATCAGGGTTTTCTACCTAAAAACCTATTCATTTCCACCCTAACATCTATGTAAAAATCGGGCCATTTATTATTAATTCAACACCGTTGTATCTTCCAACCTGACATTAATTAAATTAGTTTTGTTACGAAAACTGTTATTTGCGCTGACGTCACTGATGACGTCAGATGCCGACGTCCCGCATGTGAAAGATAAAACCCGGAAGTGTGCGCGGTGCGCGGTTTGAATGGATGGATGGTGAAATGAGAGATCGTACGTTGTCTACTTTAGGGACTACTAACTATGGCTATGGATGATTTTCACGGTGGCCTTGTGTGCACCCAAGACTACTGTGATGGATGGATGGATGGAGAAACCGAGCGGAAAACGGAGCGGATAAACCGGTAAGTAACTATCGAGTGTGTGTATGTGTGGATGTGGTTAGAGAGAGAGACTGCTGCCCGCCTCTTACCATGCTTTGCCGTAACGTACGCTTAGTGACGGGTTTGCACCGTCACATCATCCCTCCCCTCTGGGAGGTTGACCCTGTGGGGCAACCTGGAAAGATAGTCCACAACGACATTTGTCTTTCCCGCTCTGTGTCGGATTATAAACTTGAATGGTTGAAGGGCGAGGTACCATCTCGTAAGGCGACTGTTCTTGTCCTTCATCGACTCGATCCACGTGAGAGCCCTATGATCAGTCTCTAAATCAAACTCTCGGCCAAGGAGGTAGTAGCGAAGGCTTTCCAAGGCCCATTTCAGAGCGAGCCCTTCCTTCTCAACAACTGAATACCTCGTTTCTCTTGGCTGCAGCTTGCGACTGAGGTACAGAATGGGGCGTTCCTCACCAGGTTCTCCCTGAGCCAACACTGCTCCCAGGCCCACATCAGAAGCATCCACTTGCACCCGAAATCGTTCATTAAAATCCGGGCTCTTCAGAACTGGAGAGGAACACAGGATTCTCCTTAGAGTACTGAAAGCCTGCTCACAATCCTCTGTCCAGTTCACAGGATTTCGCTGGTTCTTCATAGTGAGGGCAGTGAGCGGTGCAGCAATCGTGGCGTACTGGGGTACAAACCGCCGATACCAGCCAGAAAGGCCAAGGAACGACCGGACCTCTTTTTTGGTGCGTGGCCGTGGACACTTCATGATGGCCTCAACTTTATCCACCTGGGGCCGAACCTCACCCCGTCCCATCTGGTATCCCAGGTATTTGGTCTCCTCTCTGGCCCACTCACACTTGGACGGGTTCAGCGTTAGGCCAGCTTGGGCAATCTTTCCCAGGACCAAAGACAGGTGCTTCAGATGCTCTTCCCATGTTGCGCTGTAGACCACAACATCATCGAGGTAAGCTGCACTGCATTCCTCACAGCCAACCAAAACTTTGTCCATCAAACGCTGGAACGTTGCCGGAGCCCCATGTAACCCAAACGGCATGACTGTGAATTGGAAAAGTCCTGCTGGGGTCCGGAAGGCAGTGTACGGACGGGATGCCTCTTGTAGCGGCACCTGCCAGTATCCCTTGCAGAGGTCTAGCGTGGTGATGTACCGCGCTGCGCCGATACGTTCCAGGAGGTCATCGATCCTCGGCATGGGGTAGGCATCGAACTCACTGATGGAGTTTAGCTTGCGAAAGTCAATGCAAATCCGCAGGGAGCCATCTTTTTTGAAGACAATGACAACTGGACTGCACCATTCAGAATTAGACGGCTCAATCACGCCCAGCTGCAGCATCTCCTTCACCTCCTCGTGCAACTTCGTCACCAGCTGCTGGAGTACTCGGTACGGTCTCTGGCGGATTGGTTTTGAATCCTTCAGACGGATCACGTACTCCCCCAGGGTAGTCTTCCCAGGTTTGGGTGCAAACAAGGAAGGAACTTCTTGGAAGACATGGAGAACACTGGCTGCTTGCTCAGGGGTAAGGTGAACAAGTGACGCCGGAGCAGTGTGGATCAGAGACTCCAGAGTAGTGTCCACATCCTCTTCCTCTTCCTCCTTATCCCAGCTCCCTTGCTGGACCATGAGAACAGATCCTAGCGTGGACCGTTCCTTCCACAGCTTCAACAAGTTCACATGGTAGGTCTGTTTCTGTTTCTTCTTCTCTGGGTGAAGAACTTCATATGTTACTGGACCCATTTTCCGAACGACAGTATATGGCCCCTGCCACTTTGCCAGAAGCTTGTGGGAAGATGATGGCAGTAACAACAGGACTCTGTCACCTGCTTTGAATTCACGGTGGCGAGCCTGCCGATCATACCAGGCCTTCTGAGTCTTTTGCGCCTCATGAAGATTCAATTCCGCCTGGTCCAGATATGTCGCCAACCGCTCACGCATTTCCAGGACGAACTGTATAATCCCCTTTGGATTGTCCGTGCTGGAGGGAGCTCCCCAGATCTTGCTCAGTAAATCCAACGGGCCCTGAACATCCCACCCGTAAAGCAGCTCGAAAGGTGAGAACCCCGTTGATGCTTGCGGTACTTCTCTGTACGCGAACAGTACAAAGGGCAGCCAACGATCCCAGTCCTTCCCAGTGTCATCAACGAACCGCTGTAACATGCGCTTGAGGGTCTGGTTGAAGCGCTCCACAAGTCCATCCGTTTGCGGATGGTACGGTGTTGATTTCAAGCCGGCAATTCCAAGCTGGCGGTGGAACAACTGCATCAGATGCGATGTGAAGTTAGTCCCTTGGTCAGTGAGGATCTCGTCCGGAATGCCGACCCTTGAGAACAGCTGGACCAGAGCTCTCAACACAGCGGGCGCAGTGATTGTGCGAAGTGGAAAAGCTTCTGGAAACCTGGTGGCATAGTCCGAGAGTACCAAGATGTATTGGTAGCCACTGCTACTCTTTACCAGTGGGCCCACAATGTCCATTGCGATTCTGCGAAAAGGAACAGAGATCACAGGCAATGGCTGAAGGAGAGCACGGTCATTTTTGCGCGGAACGCATAGTTTCTGACACACAGGACACGTTTCGCAATACTTTTGCACGTCACGGTACATTGAAGGCCAGTAAAACCGTGAGCTAATGCGCAGGTAAGTTTTATGACGACCAAGGTGGCCAGCCCACGGAAGCGAATGTGCGAGATGCAACACTACTGGTCGACATGTGGCAGGTACAACCAGACGTTTACAGTCATCATACATAGAAAACAAAACACCGTCTTCTATCACAATCATTTCCTTCCCCACACAGCCCCCCTTGGTACAGTCTCCCACTTTAGCCAGTAAGCCCTTCAAAGTTTCATCCTCTCTTTGTAATGCACCTATGTTCTCTGGCACTTCCCATATTTTTGTACTTAACGCCCCCTGATCAGGATTCCCAGTCCACAAGTTCTTTTCGAATCTTTTTTGGCGTTTAGACTTTTTAGGACCCTTAGTTCCCCCCTCACACAACTCATTATCTAGGTCAGGCAGAGGTTCTACACCAACCTTGGCCTGGGCCCTAGTAACTATAGGACAGGAAACTTTGCTGGACATCTCAATCACATCATCATATACAATTTTACATTCAGTGTTCTGCAACAGGTCCAAGAGAACAGGTAAGTCCGTACCGAGAACTAAATCAACCGGTAAGTTTTCGACCACAGCAACAGTCAAGAGATATGGTTGACCGTCAATTACCACAGTCATCTCCGCTCTTGGGTACAAATGACGATCACCATGGACGCACACAATGTCTGTTTTTGATCCATAATCCACACAGTTTACAGGCACACAACTTTTCTTCACCAGCGTGGTAAAGCTGCCACTGTCCAACAGTGCGGTCACCTGCTGGCCATTCACAGTCACAGTCTTAAAAGTACGCTCCTTTATACCCTGAGTACTGACCAGTTGGCCCTCCTCACGAGGTGCATAGCACGCTCCGGTGAGCTTGTCTCCGCGTACTGGACACACAGAGGCTTTATGTCCCTGCTGCCGACAGTAATAACAAACGAAGGGCTTACCAGTCGCTGGCTGAGTCGGAGCAGAGCTTGCGGTACCTCGAGTGTCGTGGCTGGTCTCTCTGGTGTGTCTAGGAGGTGCAGACTGGTACGGAGGTCTTGGCGTGGAACTGGTGAAGCGTGGAGGTCCTCCTCGCCGAGCATTCTGGTGCTGCAATGCCAACCTGGCGGCGGTGAAGCCATCCTCTGGTTCATGCTCTCGAACCCAGGTACGGACGTCGGGTGGCAGGACACGAAGAAGCTGCTCCATGATGACGAGCTCTCCTATCTGTTCCTTGGTGAGCTGGTCCGGACGAACCCACCGTCGATACAAACTTTTAAGGCGGTGATATGTCTCAGTCGGGGTCTCTCCTGAAGGCACAGTGAGACAACGGAACTGCTGTCTGTGCGTTTCAGGGGAAATGTCAAATTTTGCTAGTAAAGCAGTTTTCAAGTCTCTGTAGCAGTGAGCTTCATCTTCATCCATAGCTGTATAAGCTTCTAATGCTTTCCCGGACAGAAGTGGCACCAGACGGCAGGCCCACTCAGTCTCTGGCCATCTCCACGTCTTAGCGATGCGCTCAAACCGCAACAAGTAATTTTCAATGTCCTCTCCACTTTGGAATGGAGGAATCTTTGGCTCCACAGAGTATGGTCGCCAGTCCAGTGGTGGCGCATTATCCAGACCACTAGAATTCTCCCCTGGTGGCCGGTACAGTGTTGTCGACTCACCTTGGGGTCGTCTTGAAGGTCCAGGGGTTGGCAGGGCCATCCTCGGACTCGGACTACTCGTCCCGGAACTTCCTGGATCTCCAACTCTGGATGCAGGTGAAGGTGAGTGCAGCGTTGTACGGAGGTTACGGATCTCTGCAATCAGACCCTCTTCTCTCCTCTGCTGATTATCCATAAAGTCCTTCATCAGGCCCATGAATTCCGACATGGGTGGCGCAGTGGGACCACCCCCTTCATGGAGCTCAGAAGCATACTCCTCTTCAAACTTTGGCTGGGAACGGAGTCCTTTCCTCTTTCTGCGGCTGGCCATCTTATATATTTAATCCCACTTCTGACACCATATGTGACGTGGTTCTCGATTAAATAAATGATGGCATAGCCAGGATATACATTTTTAGTGCTTTTATTCCATAAAGTGAACAATGACAAAAAAACTCCAGGATGAAGAGGAGCGCTAGACAAATAAACAGAAAAAGAGAATCAATATTTACAATAGATATAACTGTACATGTAACAAAATAACCGAGGCCTTCTGGCTTACCTTCATTGCACCCAGGCAGGACATACACTGACAGGGAGAGCAGAGACTGGCTCCCTTCTATAGCCCTTGGCTCCTCCCCCTTGTCCATTAACAACCATAATCAGGGTTTTCTACCTAAAAACCTATTCATTTCCACCCTAACATCTATGTAAAAATCGGGCCATTTATTATTAATTCAACACCGTTGTATCTTCCAACCTGACATTAATTAAATTAGTTTTGTTACGAAAACTGTTATTTGCGCTGACGTCACTGATGACGTCAGACGCCGACGTCCCGCATGTGAAAGATAAAACCCGGAAGTGTGCGCGGTGCGCGGTTTGAATGGATGGATGGTGAAATGAGAGATCGTACGTTGTCTACTTTAGGGACTACTAACTATGGCTATGGATGATTTTCACGGTGGCCTTGTGTGCACCCAAGACTACTGTGATGGATGGATGGATGGAGAAACCGAGCGGAAAACGGAGCGGATAAACCGGTAAGTAACTATCGAGTGTGTGGATGTGGTTAGAGAGAGAGACTGCTGCCCGCCTCTTACCATGCTTTGCCGTAACGTACGCTTAGTGACGGGTTTGCACCGTCACAAATAGATAAACCAGAAATGAATTTCTCCTCTTTTTGACATGAATGAAATGAATGATTATGAAACTATATCTTGTGTGAACTGC
Source organism: Gouania willdenowi (assembly GCF_900634775.1). Lineage (NCBI taxonomy): Eukaryota > Metazoa > Chordata > Actinopteri > Blenniiformes > Gobiesocidae > Gouania > Gouania willdenowi. The sequence goes on along the minus strand of NW_021145025.1, from coordinate 31,207 downwards.
AGTGAACTGGTAGAAAGAACATTAGATAACACACAACACAACTTGTTCACAACTGATACAGAAAGAATATAAAAATAACATTGTTTGACCTAGAAAATAAACACTTACACAACAGAATAATTACAACATATAAACATTGATTAAATAAGATATTATGGAAACAACACACACACACACACACACACACACAGATATATATGTATGTGTGGGTGAATGAATAAGGATGATGTCATGCTGTATGTATGGGAGAAACGTGTTGTGAGTGTGAGTGTGCCAGTGGGCGTGTCATAGAGTGATTGATTGATGGATGATGACACTTTATGTATAACTGAGAGAAACGTGTTGTGAGTGAAAAATGTACCAGGGCGTGTCTTTGAGTGAGTGATCATGTGATAGAAGGATAGCTGTTTGCACACATATATACATACACACATACAGTACATACACAATGTAACACTCCCCAACACTTTACAGTTGTAGCTTGAATAAAAGTCATATTTTTAGTTAAAAGGTAAATGAACAAATGATCTTAATAACAGACATGGATAACATTATTTCATATATTGAGGAATCATATATACTGTATAGACCCTGGCCCAGAATGCAGAACAGTGGCTGATCACCTGAGGTTATAAAAACAACCTCACCACCTAAAACGTCTAATCAAAGGTGGGGGGGCTGAACTGTACATGGTACGTGGTCTATAGATTTAACTGGGACTCTTTAGAGAGATAATAAAGACATAAATACAATCACAAATCTGTTCCCTTGTAATCTATATAAATATTAGTAGAGGCATAAATTAACATAACACCTGGTTACATTTCTGTTTTGTTCTAATTACTGTTTTATTCTAATGATTTGATTTACTTTACAGTTCTTTGGGTTATTTTCTTACTTTTTTATTCACTTCTTTAATAATCTCTGTCAGTTTGAATATTATGTTACAACTGTGTAAAATATTGTCATTTTCCTCTCTTTATGTTCTAAAAATCTCACAACTAAAACCCTTATGTATATTTATATCCTCAGATAGATAAATACATATGTAGACATGGATAAAATTAGATAGAAATTATAACTTGAAATATTTAAAAAAATCATAATCAATTTTTTGTCGTTTGTGCTTCAAAAGCTTCCATATAAACTTTATAAAGATTGATATTAATTTCTGAAAGTCATTTCCTGATTGGTAGCTGTGGGCAGGCAGGACCGTGAATGTATTTTTCCTCACTAAGAAATAAGAATCAATCAATCAATCAGTTAAGGTTCCTGCTGTGGGTTTTCACATTCACATGGAAAGAGAAGTGATATTAAAATAAAATACACACACACTACATAGCAATCATAGACTCACCTCACTATGTGGTTGTATGTAATAAAGAAATTATAAAATCTGTATTGAATAAATCTTACAACACCTTTTGTAATCATGTGATGTTTTATAAGATTGATTTTGATGAGCATGTATTCAGTTATTGTTTGTACGGATAAATATAAGTGGCTAATTTCAAGTTTTCTATGTATATTCAATTTAAACACAAATCATGTTTGTATTCTGTTCTGTTCTACTTATAACTTTTTTCTTATATTAAAACATAGTCTAACAGTAAATCAAAATAAATGTAATAAAGTTAAATAAAAGTTTTTGTCCCACTCTAACGATGGTAAACAAAATAGGAATATAACTTGAAATAAAATAATGTTAAAATAAATTAACGAGCTTACATTAAGTAACCTGATATTATAATTTCTTAAAAAAAAACGTTAATATAACATAATAAAACATAGTCTGAATTAAATATTTTGTCGTATTCATAAATTTATATAGTCACACTGTTCAACTGTGAAGAGAGGGAATGTTAGAATGGATTATTATTCATGGTTACTTTTTGTGTGTAATGCTATAATTATATATCTTTATACTCAATAAATCTATTCATAAAATATATTCAGGTCAACTTGTTAGCTGTCATTTTCAGAACAAGGACAAACCGTTTCAGAACATCTGATTTTAACTTAATCTAAATCTAAAAATAACACAACCATGTACGTAAACGAAGAGACAAATCAGATATAAACAAGACAATCAGATGAACACTAAAATGTCAGTTTGACCCAAAATGCACAAAGTCTAAATCATTAACAAATAATTATAATTATATTTTAAAATTAAACTTAATACATGTTAAACAACTCATGTTCTACACACCTAAATAAATCAAATAAACAGACACCATAGACCCCTAAATGATCAATAATAATGAATATATAAATAAATCTTAAACATAATTTGTATTGCTTTAAATCACCAGTAAATGACATCTTTAACTAATTACAAGGAGCTGATCATTTGATTTCTAAAGATATAAAAACACTGATAAATCTATGTTTGAGGCCCAGGGAGTGAGCAGACCCTGAGGACCACAGCTGTGTTTTAGATGAGTGTCTGTTCTTCTATTGACTTGTTATGACTTGTTGATTCATTTTCTGTTCATCTCTAATAAATTGATTGATTGATTCAGCAAAACCTCTGACTATGTCTCTCTCTATGAAATCTCAGGTGCTGAACATGAGAGTTAGCTCGAAAACTCTAACAATTGTTAAAAAAATGATATTTATAACGTAAGTCTACAGTTTGAAATAGATTTAAAAAACATACATATTTCTGTTTTAATAATTGTATGAGTGGGTCAAGTTAAACATTTTATTATTTTATTTTATATTATGCATTATTGGAATGTCAGTGCTAAATAAATATTTTCATATTTTAAAGGCAGGGTAGGTGATTTTTGAAAGCTAGCATGATTTTGAATGTAGCTTACCCCCCTCCCCTCTGTGCTCCGTCTCACTCACATGCATTAGCACAGCTGCTGCAGAAGTGGATCTAAGCTCATTGTTTGTATTGTGTAGAAACTATGTCATCTCATTCAGCAGTAAGTTAACACTAAACTTTATCATTATATACTGTATGTTAAAAAACGTGACTAAAATAATCTGTTTTAAGTCTGTCACCAATGACGCACTTTGAGTGCGGGCTCGTGCACGTGAGGGGTGGAGAACGAAAAGGAAGACAGAGAGACGTGATTGGTTAATAAAAAACGAACTGTCTTTTTTCATTGGTCAAAGTTTTTACAGGTTTACAGCTGCTACACATGATGGATTTTCTTTGTTCCTTTTTTAGAGCACATAAGATCTTAATTTCTGTCAGAACATTAAGAAAATTTCAACGAAAAACTTATAAAGTGTATCTGGAAAAAATCCCCTACCCTACCTTTAATTGATTGATTATTTGAAACATTGGTTTTGATTCATATACTGTAATTGCAATGTTTTAATTTTAGTGATTAATAACATTCAGTGCTGGAAGTGCAATAATTTGTTTTGGTTTTTGGCCAGTAATTTACATTTTGGTTCATCCCTAATTTTTTGACTTGATAACTTGTGTCAGAGAAAAGATTAAAATCACACCTTCATCACATTCCTCTGATACAGCTCTCTGTCACACATGTGATGGGGATTGATGTGAACATGTGATGAGCTGCTGTGATGTGTCTCACCTCAGAATGTTCAGTCTCTGAGAGAGCAGCTTCACTGCTGAGTCTCCTGGATGGTTGTAGCTCAGGTCCAGCTCTCTCACACTGGAGGAGTTGGAGCTCAAAGCTGCTGCCAGAGAAGCCCCGCCCACCTCTGTGATGACACAACCTGACAGACTGGATTCAGAAAAACATCCACAACTCAGGAAAAAAGTGAGGAGATGAGGAACAGGACAATGTTGATGGAGCATGTGATCCACTGACCTGAGATAGTCCAGTTTACAGTGAGGACTATTCAGTCCTTCACACAGCAGCTTCACTCCTGAATCCTGCAGATCATTGTTACTCAGGTCCAGATGTTTCACACTGGAGGACTGAGAGCTGAGGACTGAGGACAGAGCTGCACAGCTTCTCTCTGAGAGACCGCAGGAACTCAACCTGATATAGAATCAGAGAAACCTTACAGATGTTTGTCTGTGAGAGAATTAAAGACATGTTCTTCTAAAGTCACATACTCAGCTTTCTTGGAGGCTTTAATCACTGGGAGCAGTTTCAGAAAAGCTTCCTCTGAAGGAGAGAAACTCTTCAGGTCAAAGACATCCAGATGTTCTTGTGATGACAGTAAGATGAAGACCAGAGCTGACCACTGAGCAGGAGACAGTTCCTCTGTAGAGAGACGTCCTGATCTCATGGACTGTTGGATCTCCCCCAGCAGAGAGTGATCATTCACTTCATTCAGACAGTGGAACAGGTTGATGATTCTCTCTGTGGACAAACTCTCACTCAGCTTCTTCTTGATGTATTTAACTGTTCTCTGATTGGTCTGTGAGTCACTTCCTGTCTGTGTCAGCAGGCCTTGTAGGAGCCTCTGATTTGTCGGCAGTGAAAAACCCAGCAGGAAGCGGAGGAACAAGTCCAAGTGTCCGTTTGGACTCTGTAAGGCTTTGTCCACCGCACTCTGGTGGAGAAGGATTAAGTCAGGCTCAACTCCACCATGGAGAAGGTTCATGGAGGTCTTCTCCGTCTTCAGTGGTTGATGTTCCAGCAGGTTGACTTCAGAGCTGATGAAGGTCTGATGGACATGAAGAGCAGCCAGAAACTCCTGAAGGCTCAGGTGGATGAAGGTGAACACCTTGTCCTGGTACAGGCTGCTCTCCTCTCTGAAGACCTGTGTGAACACTCCTGAGCACACTGAGGCAGCTCTGAGGTCCATGCCACACTCTGTCAGGTCACTCTCATAGAAGATCAGCTTTCCTTTCTGCAGCTGCTCAAAAGCCAGTTTTCCCAGAGACTCTATCATCTCTTTGTTCTGTGGACTCCAGTGGGGATCTGTGGCAGCTCCTCCATCAAATTTCACCATCTTGACTTTGTTCTGAAGGACCACATAGTGGCTGTAGATCTGAGTCAGAGTTCTGGGAAGCTCTCCCTCCTCTCTGCTCTTCAACACGTCCTCCAGAACTGTAGCAGTGATCCAGCAGAAGAGCGGGATGTGGCACATGATGTGGAGGCTACGACACGTACTGATGTGGGACATGATCCTGCTGACCGTCTCCTTATTTGTGGACCTCTTCTTGAAGTACTCCTCCTTCTGAGGGTCATTGAACCCTCTGACCTCTGTCACCATGTCCACATGCTCAGGAGGGATCTGATTGGCTGCTGCAGGCCGTGTGGTTATCCAGAGGAGGGCTGATGGAAGCAGTTCTCCTCTGATGAGGTTTATCAGCAGAACCTCCACTGAGGTGGACTCTGAGACATCAGTCAGTGTCTGAGTGCTGATGAAGTCCAGAGAGAGCCGACACTCATCCAGACCATCCAAGATGAACAAAACCGGGAAGTCCTGGAAGCTGCAGATTCCTGCTTCTTTGCTTCCAGAGAAGAAGTGATCAACAAGTCCCATCAAGCTGAAGCTCCTCCCCCTCAGCACGTTCAGCTCTCTGAAGGTCAGTGGGAATGTGTAGTGGACCTCCTGCTGGGCTTTGTCTTCAGCCCAGTCCACAGTGAACTTGTGTGTTAAGAGTGTTTTCCCAATGCCAGCCACGCCCTTTGTCATCACTGTCCTGATTGGTCGAGGTCTTCCAGGAGGAACTTTAAAGAATTCTTCTTGTGTGATGGCTCTTTCTGCTGTGTCTGATCTCCTGGATGCTGTTTCTATCTGCATGACCTCGTGTTCCTGGTTGACCTCTCCACCCCCTCCCTCTGTGATGTAGAGCTCTGTGTAGATCTCCTTCAGGAGGGTTGGACTTCCTGCTTTAGCCACGCCCTCAGACACACACTGGAACTTCTTCTTCAGCTTGGACTTCAGCTCACGTTGGTATCGATGAGCCTTTGTTCCTGAATGAAGACAAACCTAATGTTAGAATGAAGAAGTCAGAGCAGGTTTGAACATTGGAGATCAAAGTGTGTGATGTTCTCAGTCTGGATGGTTCCTCAGATTAAATGTGACTGACTGAATCATGCTTTGAAAAAGAAAAGCCAGATTTGTGTCCTTCATGTGATGTTCCTCACAGTGAAGATTTTCACATGCTCTTACTGCTCTGCAGACGCTCAGCCAGCTCCTCCTGCTTCATCCTCTTCAGGAAATACAGTGTGATGTTTAGAAAGGCCTCCCTGCTTCTCCTCTGCTCCTCTTCTTCACCCTCCATCTGACTCTCTGAGCACTCTGGATCATCTCCATCCACAATCTTATGCATGTGTTTGAGTTCAGCCTTAACAAAGCTGATGATGTTGTCCTCCAGCAGCTGGAACACAAACACATTAAAGGTGATGAGGCCTGCTCCAGTCATCAGAGAGCCTGAAGAGAGAGAGAGAGACAGAGACTGCGTGCGTGCGTGCGTCTCTTTGTAGACGTACACACCGTAAAGATGGAGTCAGGCTCAGCTCCAGAGGAACCATCCACACCCTCCAAGCTGCTGTGGAGAAGACACAGACACTCAGACATGCTGAGGAGCAGCTGGAGGAAAGCACAGGAAGCTCTGCTAACATCATGTGAACATCAGTAACAGTGGGTGATGTCCTGCAGAGCCACAGTGCAGTGAGTGTGGAGCAGCCTTTGGAGCTCAGCTCACGTGAACGTGATGCTGTTGTCAACTACAACCATTATGATGAATTTTTCTGTCATCATTTAGTAACCATAGACACGCCTCATAACTGATCAGCTTTATTGATCTCTTTGTTAAGACAAATAAAGTTGCATTGGTGCATGTACCGAGTGTCCTTTTGCCAAGTTCTTCTTCTTCTTCTGATATTTTTAGCGCTAGTTTCCTCTTCCTCTGCAATGTTAGAGGTGGATTGGTTATAAAAGCATTTTATTAATAAGTTATATAACGTATATGACTAATAAGTTACAGTTATAAAAATATATATACATATATGCCTCCAATTGGCGGGTCAATCATTAGTTACCAGTGGCAACTGCTGGTTTCTAGCGGTATTGCAGGAGTTACAAGTTAAAAGATGTGTTCCAAAGGTCACATGTACAGAGTGACTGATTAATGCTGTGATTGTAAATGTTGGAGCGACAGACAACGTGCACTAAAGCCATCCCAGTGCACATCCAGCTGCTGTCTGAGCCTCCATTGGTGAGTGTTACAATGCTTAGAAATGATTGATCAACCGCTGATGATTTATTACAACATCTCTATGGGTCATAGAGGGATACGGTTACGTACTGAAGCTGGGGCTAATGACCCCCTAACCAACCTGAGGACCCCCCAGGAGCAGCACTACACCTGGGTCTGTGTACGTTTAGGAAGCGTCAGTGAACACACACAACAGTTGTGCTAAAAGGCTGATGGCTGTGTGTGTTTAAAGTGAAATAGTGTGACATGTGATGATGTAATGCTGCTGTCATTCAAACAACACAGAATCACACAGAGATTTTAGAGAAGTCTGACCCTCAGCTCTCTTTAAAAAGTCACACATTTCACATTTTAAACATGATTATTGTTCACGTATCAATAAGTGAGTCTTTGTTCAGGATGTTTGTTTGTTTGTTGATCCTTGATTTCATTTATAGCTTTGGTCAGAATCCACTGGAAAAAGTCTGTTCACACATTCTTAACCTCCTATTATCCTCAAATATCACCAACACATTTTACCCTTGGGGTCAATCTGACCCCAGTAATATTTACCTCCAGAAAATGATTTTCAGAAAATCATTGACCAAGTTTTAGGAGGTATGTAACTAATCTAGATTACCTCTTATCTAACGCTAACTTCAAGGATTTAATCAGTGTGTGCTGGACTACGAAGCTCGCTAACGTCTGATGAAGTTAAACCACCATGGAAACTTAAGCTGAACGGCTAGCCTGCTCGGCACCAGGTTTTTCTCTGGCTAGGATCTTAGCGAGTGATAAAGTCCCGCCTCCTGACCAATCAGATCTCTTAGAAAGCAAGCTGTCTAATAAAAGGTCATATGTGAAGACGTCACTGTGTGGATCTGATCTGACAGGAGAGAGAAAATTTAGTCATTGATGCAATCCTTTCATTGACCAATGACATCATTTAGTAAAGATATAGATTTATATCTGATGGACTGATCTACAGTCAGTATGACAGATCATTTGCACAGACAGGTGAAGTCATATAATAATTCAATGAATTCATTAATGCATGACTTCACTCGTCCACACATACGGATCTAGACACAGGCTTCATCAGCTGACTGTGAATGTGTAAAAACATGAGATTATTTATGATATTAATTCATTGAATGGGATATTCCATCTAATAGATTAATATCATAAATAATCTCACACTTTTACACATTAACAGTATCAGCAGCTTCCTGCCTGTGTTATTTCATTGCTGCCTTTTCTGCATCAACTATGTTGTTTTTGGTCTGAATTATGAATTTTAATTATTCATCATTTTAAACTTCAGTAACACCTGACCTGTGGATCAGATCTGAGGGAGTATAAAAGCTCCGCCTCCTGGTGCGCAGCACTACTGTTGCTCTTCACTGTCATTATAAATATAAATTCATCATATTTATTTAATCAATTAATCAATCAATCAAATTGTATTTATAAAAAGAAGCTCCTTTCATACAGCAAGTATAAGATGATAAGCTCCTCCTCCTGTAAAGCTCTACCAGTTTTCTCCATTGTAGTGATTGGTCAGACATTGCAAGCTCCACCCCTTTCATCTGAACGTGCACGTACCCAGGCTGAAAACACTTGGCTATAAGTAGCGTGTTGTTATCGACCTTCGTAGGACAGCTTCTCTGTAATGGAGATTAATCCAGGATATAATAATCTAGATTAGTAGCATAGGGCCTTAGTGTCAGACACTTTGTTTAATTGTTGAATCCATAAATAAGGCCTTGATAATGAAACATTGACCTGTTCTCTAGCGTCACCATCAGGACAAACTTTTACATTATAATTAATTTATCTGGAATAATTTTCATCCAAATCTTCTCAAATTTACTGACAACATTAATGAGCACTAGAGTATGAACCTATTGGTTGTGGTGATGATTTGACCTTTGACCTTTACTGCAGCGCCACCATCAGGTCAAACTTTCACTTTTACAGTTAGTGGATCTGGAAAATATTTCATCTAAATCTTTTCTAATGTGTGGTGAACATTCATGACTCACACAATGAACCATAGTGATTGATGTTGGTGACCCCCCCCCTTCCTCTTATAGACATTTATTTACTTATTTGTTTCTTTTTTTTGTAACATAGATAATAATAATAATAATAAAAACTCAAAGCGTGAACAGAAGCAATTATTCTTTCACTCCAGTCATACTAGTGATGGTAAGCGACATTGTAGCCACAGGTGTCCTGGGGCAGACTGACAGAAGTGTGGCTGCCATTTGGTGCCTACGGCCCCTCTGACCACCACCAACATTCATAGGAGTTATTCACTAAAGTTTCACTCCTCTTTTAACAGTGGCAGAGTTTTTCTTTATTTCTTTATTTAGTTTTATTTATTTATTGTTTTTGTGGTTGTTTTTTGTGTGTGAGGGGTTTCACATGTTTGAAAATGAAAAAATGAAATATCAATTTTACTTTATAATGTCATGTATCAACTCTGCCTCTCTAGGTGTGGAGATGTAAAGTCACACACACACACGTTTTACACCAATGTGTGTAATATGTGTTTATCACAATGAATAAATATCATCATGATCATCTTATGTTTAATTAATTGTATCAAATTATTTTTTGTGATAAATATTGAATGAGGTCAACTTGACCCCAAGAATAAAAGGAGGGTTTAAGGGATTGCTGCTACAATATATGGTCAATTGGAGGCGTGTCTTAAAGGGGACATATCATGCTAAATCCACTTTTTTAGCCCTTAAATGCATTTTGTTGTATATTTAGAGTGCTTAGAAGTACAGAAAAGTTCAAATTAGTCTCTTCATTCGCTTCATTACACCGTCTCCCAGCATCAGAACCTTTTCAAAGTGCCTGGTTGAGTTTTATTTTTCACGGAAATGTACCCACATCTGTGGGTAAGGTCATTTTTGTGTGCACGAAGCACTTCAAGGATGACTGCTTCGCCGGTATAAAGAAGGATTTGCCGAAAGACTTTGTCTGATTGAGGGTTCAATTCCTTCTATCTTTGGAGACGATGAACAGAGCACTTCGGTAAGCTGTAAATAACGCTTAAATGTGATGATAAGACATCCCTGTCATTGTTTTGTTAGCAGTTGCACCGTCTTCAGACTTCATATGTTAGCGCTGTGTGCTCGTTTTAGATCCTTGATGATATGGCCTACGTGATTTAACTTAAGTCTAAAGTTTTCATTAGTCATTTCATTTTGCCGTTTTTGTCTGTGAAAAGACTATTAAAATGCATTTCGTGACGTTAGCTTGGCGCTAGCGTTAGCTCGGTGCTTGTGTTAGCTCACTTGTTTGGGTTCTGCAGGTTCATCATCTTCATTTTCATTTCGCTCCGCTGGGTCAGACTCTGGCTGGAACATGTAAGGCTGGATGGACAAGTCTTCTGTTGTTGACATTTTGTAAATAACCTCTGAATAAAAAGTTTCTGCGCCGCTACATAGCCGTATCTCTTCTATCAAACTACAAAAATGGCCGAGCAGGGTGGAGTTGAACCGAGTGTCACCTGAAGAGGGGGCGGGGTATGGAGTGTCTCATTTGCATTTAAAGAGACCGCACCAAAACGAGTTGCTCTCAGAAGCACATCAGAAAAGGGGTAGAAAAGGGGTGGAGCTATAATAATGAGGAATTCAGACCCAAGCAGTGCAGCTCCGCTTTATATAGACCACAACTGTATGATTTATATGTAAAAAGGAAGGATTTAAAACCATGATATGTCCCCTTTAATGTAAATTAGCCTGAACATGTGCTAGCTTTAAAACAGGTGGGATTAATCAACACTGCTGTGTGTACGACCTCTGTCCACACGCTTCATAAATACTGATTCTTTTTGTACTGGTGCACATTCTACATTTCATTGGTCTGAACGTATTTAGAACCAGTTCTATGAACGGATCAATAAATGAGGCCCCTGGACCATCAGGAAGACAACCAGCAACCTTCTTTATGTGGACTCACTGTGGGTCAGTAGATGGACCACCTTTGAAGTTAATGGGTCTGTGCATGGACCGGTCACTTCTAAAGGACACACAGCTGGGTCCAGGTCCAGGTGTGAGCTGCTTCCTGGTCCTTGAAAACACACACACACACACACACACACACACACACACACACACACACACACACACACACACACACACACACACACACACACACACAGTGTAACACTGATGTACAGAGGTGTGAGTGCTGAGCTCTGACGTGGTCTCACCTCTGATCTTCAGTCTGGATCTCATGTTGTTCCTTCACCGTGTCCTGATCCATCTCCACGTCATGAGATGATGAGCTGAAGATATGAGTGTGAGACAGACAGCGCTACCTGAGTATCATGGTAAAGAGTGTAAACACACATTAGAGAAGATAAAAGATGTCAAAGCTCTGAGTTTCACAACAGATATCTCGAACTCTGAAGTTTAACAGCACACTGGCTGGATGAGAGTTAGTGCTACACAGTGTGATGCTAACGCTAAATGCTACACACTGTGATGTTAACGCTAAATGCTACACAGTGTGATGCTGACGCCAAATGCTACTCACTGTGATGCTAATGCTAAATGCTGCTCACTGTGATGCTAACGCTAAATGTTACACACTGTGATGCTAACGCTAAATGCTACACAGTGTGATGCAAATGCTAAATGCTACACACTGTGATGTTAATGCTAAATGCTACACACTGTAATGCTAACGCTAAATGCTACACACTGTGATGCTAACGTTAAATGCTACTCACTGTGATGCTAACGCTAAATTCTACACACTGTGATGCTAACGTTAAATGCTACTCACTGTGATGCTAACACTAAATGCTACACACTGATTCTAACTCTAAATGCTACACACTGTGATGCTAACGCGAAATACTGTGATGTTAACACTAAATGCTACACACTGTGATGCTAACGCTAAATACTGTGATATTTTATTGTTACAATATTGTTAATGTCTTTCCACCAAGCTAGTGAAGCTATTGGGTTTTTTTCCTTCTCAATTTCAGCTCCTTTATTATTACATTTTTATTTAAATTTACATTTTTGACTGACTGAAGCAGTGGTATTGTGAGTCAGGTTGTATATTCCTATATTTACTAAGCAAGAGAAGCTGTTTTTCACTAAACCATTTTGAAGAGAAGATTTATATTTATTCTTAACGTTTACCAACCAATAGGGATGTAACGATTAATTGTAAGGCAGTTAAAAATCGATTCTTAGGTATCACGGTTGATATCGATACAATGAAAATTGAATCGCAGTACTTTTTTTAAACAGCAGACGGCGCTATATATCATTCTCTTGTCCTGCGGACAGAATCTCTTACTACTCTCTTTCTTGGCGCCTTCTACTCTTAAACATGTTCATAAATTATTCCTTACCCCTTTAGCACCGAAAGAATATCTGTAATATTACGTGAATATCTGTAAAAGTCACGTTTTTATATTAGCTCTGTTTGCTAGCATAGCATCTCTTCTTCACTGCACAGAATATCTGCATGCCAACTGACCACTGGGTTACCAGCGCCCTCTGCTGGTCCAAACAAATATCTGATGTAAATACAGAGCAATGACTGTTTGTTTTTTTTAAGTCCAATTGTTAAGACACAAAATACATTTTCAGTTGCACTTTTAAAAAGAAAATGAACTATTATGCAGTTTTGCATTGTTTACTGTAGAACCAGAATTTAAATTAATAAGCTTCTTCTTCATTTGTGTTATTCCTTTATTTATTTAATTTAAGATGTATTTTTAGCTAAATTGCATTGTTTTGAATAGTTTATCAAGGGATTCTTTTGACAATGAAAAACAAAAGGAAAATGGTACAGAATTTTCTTTCTTTTCCCTTAAAAAAATAAAGGAATATTTTCAGTCATCATTTGTCTACAGTCCCATTTTGTAAAATAAATTGTGAGAGAATCGTAATGTGAATCGAATCGTATTGGGAGTTGAGTGAATCGTTTCATCCCTACCAAACAAACTAGATAAGCTGTTTTTTTTCTCTCAATTTCAGTTCCTTCATTATTTAATTTTTATTTAATTTTACATTGTTAATTGCACTGACTGTAATTCATTTATGTATTGGATCGGTATCGGCCAATAGGAAACATCAGATATCGGTATCAGTATCGGAGGTGAAAAAAGCTAATTGGTATATCTCTAGTCATAACAGCCTAATGTCAGCTTTAGGCTGTGACCTCATTTTCTCTTGCGGGCCAAATTATATGCTCTGAAGGGCCAGATTTGGCCCTCGGGTCTTGAGTTTGACACATGTGATGTAGAGTTTTCTCTTCGGGGAATGTCCATTATATGTTTACATTTGAGTAGTTTTTTTCTGGACTAACTATTTACAGGCCTTAAGAGTGGTTCATGAATTGCCATTTTTAAATTTTTCAAGCATCACATAAGTAAACAACATGGTTTCTGAACGGAGTATGTAAATGGTTATTGGAATGAACTTGATTCATATAGATCTTTATCACCACACTGAAACAGTCTCAAAGCGCTTTACATATCAGCTAATTCACCCAATCACTCTCACATCCACACACCAGTGGGACAGGACTGCCATGCAAGGCGCTAGTCGACCACAGGGAGCAACTTAGGGTTCAGTGTCTTGCCCAAGGACACTTCTACACATAGTCAGGTACTGGGATTGAACCCCCAACCTCTCGATCAGAAGACGACCCACTACCACCTGAGCCACGGTCTCCCTATGTGCCCGTATTAAAAACCAGTTGAGGAGCACAGTGGGACAGGAGAGACTGAGTGGACTTATCATGATGTCAATAGAGAATGAGAGAACAAAGGAAATGGACATAAACAGCATCGTGGACGAGTTCACGGAGCGCAAAGCTCGTCGTATGCCCTTCAAATAGTGGTGAGTAGGTCTATAGTACTTCATATTGAAATAGTGTTTGTGAACACGTGGGCCGCTGTGACAGTTTTACTAAACTTTCTATCTACTGATACAGGCTCTGAGTTGAAATGGTTAAAGTGGGTGTCAAAATGATGCAGTCGCTATCCGTGGTGCTGAGATGCTTTGAATTTATGTTGTTTTATTTTTAGTGACCATGTAACCTAATGTTTTTGTTGTTCTCTTGTTTTATTATACTTCATGTCCGTTTGATGGACTTCAAAATGACAGTCGCTCTACGTGGTGCCGAAGCTTGTAGGCCCCGCTGTTGCAGGCATGTGTATGTTGTAAAATGATGTTATCATGAGCTCTGTTATTTGAGTTTAAAGGGCCCGGTCATTAGCCCCGCCCCGGCCCTGATTTGTTAGGCTAGTGGCCAAAGCATCACCTTGGACAAAGTTATTAGAGATACTTTTCTCACTAGTTTTGCTGGAACTCTGATTCCAATCTGTTTGGGGGGTGGGGGTAGAGCAGCAGCGCCGTATCAATACTAGTGAGCCTCTCAGTTTGTGTAGGTTTAGCAGCACTGCATTATTTAAAAACCACATGAATTTTGTCAAGTTTTATCTTTCTACACCTGATTTAAAGTATTTAGGTGCGTTATGCATCTCATCTACAGCTGCTGCTCTAGCTGTCCTCCATGTTGTTATAACTTTGTTGCGGTACCAACGTCCTTCCCAGCTTTAGTCCGTGTTCAAAACAAAACACGAAGCACGTGATGCATTCAATGTGCCTCGGAATAATAGGATAGAATGATATACAACATGAAAAAACTGCCCCGCGACCGTGAAAACAGGAACAAGCAGGTCAGAAAATGGGTGAATGAAAAATGGATACAACCATGGATTTTACCGATACAGGCACACAGTGACGACGCATCTCGGTTTCACCCATCAATTGTACCGATGCACGCTGAATGGATCGATACACTCGCATCGCGCATGTTTGATTTGTATCGATTCATCTCCACATGCTTAGTTGGTTCAGATCCTTTCATGAGGTTCAGTGTCGAGGCAAAACCAGCTTTGTACTGACCCTCGTTACTGAAACAGTCTTATTTAAAGTGGTTAGCACACACATACAAGCTAACACAAACCGTAGCTAGCACGTTGTCATTAAAAATGGAACACAACCACTGTCTCTTCTGTTCTTCTGTATCTGGGACAGACTATAAACACTTATGATGATTTGTAGAACCAACAACAGAGCCATTTGTGTGTCTAGCTCTGAGTGACGACATTGAGAAACACTACTGCTATCTTACTAATGGACACACCAAACTCCACCTCAGGGATGAACGCCCCCCTCTCTGATGTCTCCTATCACCGATCAGTTTAATTATTTAGAAGAGAAGTAGAAGCTATAAAGAACAATAAAAAACAAATAAACAAAGTGTGGCACACACACATACACACAGAATTTAGACTTTAGACAATAGTCAATCATCAACTGCCTGATAAATCATTGACTATAACATCATCATGAAAACAATTGAAGAAACCATACGATACACTGTGGTGTCCATTTACATAGAAAACTATTTAAAAACATCTATAAATCATAATGATGGAATAAATGAGTGATAACACACATTTAAAATAATCTTATTTAGTAAATAAGAGAAAAAAAAAAACTATTTAGTTCAGTGGTTTCAACCTTTTTTGGATCGTGACCCCATTTTGATTTCAAGAATTTCTGGCATTTTACTGCATTTTAGTTGAACTAGATTTATATTTCACAAAGTGACAATATAAACATACAGTTGTTTAAGATTGTGAAGAAGAAAAATTTAAAAAATCTAAAATCTTTGGGTCGGGACCCCACGTGGGGTTTTTAGATTTTTTTGGCTTCTGAATAGATTTGATCATTTCCAGTAATCTCAGACCATAGGAGGGACCATCACTGACTCTTTATTTGTTTATTTTCCTCTCTCTCTTTCGCTCTAGTCTCTCCAGAACCATCTCTTGGGTTTTTCTTCCATTGATGGTGATACAGTTGGCATCACACAGCCAACAAAAGACTGAAGCTCATTAAAATACAGTGAGGGATACAGTGTCATCAGAACACTTCAACACATAGTTTACATTAACACTGCTAGTGTTCTATATTTCTAGTCATAATGTCTTCATCTAACAGACTGAAGGTCATTTGAAGATCTTCAGTTAGAACATAAACAAAGCTCATTTGGGTTTCTCTTTTAGTTCTGTGGCCTTGTTTCATAGAAAACATCTGTTTGTTCGGGGGCCAAATCTGGCCCTTAGGAGCATCTAATTAGGTCCATAGGAAAAAGTAAAAATGACAAAAAACATCAATAATTGTGTAAATGAAACTCAACAATAATTGCAGGTTCTCACAGTTTTCCTGGTGATTTTATCACATGATTATTACAGTCATTTTTAATGTTAAACTTTTGGAAAAACTCAAAATTCTTACAAAAACCTTACATTATGACATATTACTATTAACTAAATAGAAATTGGTAAAAAAGAAAAAAAGAAATCTAGGAAATTCAAAGTATAGATCCTGTTAAGACTTGAAATGACTGGTTTTCCAGCATAAAATCTGTGGCCCTCTTGAGATCAAACTGGTCCGTATTTGGCCCCTGCACTAAAATGAGTTGGACACCCTGGTCTGGGGCCTCCAAATCACTAGAACAGCCCCTGACTGCAGGAATCACAGCAAAGCAAAGCAGCAGCGTCTCCACCTCTCTAATAACACTAGCTTAGCGTAGCGTAGCTTAGAATAGCGTAGCTAATGGGAAAGGAGGAACAGGATAAACATACCTGTCAGGTGGTGTCACTGACGCTGAATGGACAGGTGAGCTCTAATGCTGCAGGTGAAGTGGGGCAACGAGGCAACAAAGGGCAACAGCAGCATTGAGAGCAACTAAGAAAATGCTGTTGGTCTCTGAGTGTGTAAACACAACAGTTCCAAACTACACACCTGAGGTTTATTCCATAAAGCAGGTTATGTTCAAACTCTGAGTATGTTCAGGCTCAAATGAGGGAAACTCTGAGTATCCCATTCCAAAAAGCGAGGTATGTTCTTCTCTGAGTATGTTACCATGGCAACATTGTCTGTGAACTAAACCTGGTCGCTGGCAGGTTTTATCAAAGAAACCCTGGGTTTCTACCTGGCTCCGCCCACCTGAACACCATTTCTGAACACTTTAATGAACCTTAATACTTTTCTCTGAAACACATTAGTAACATCACACACCACAGACGTGTTCACATCATTACTAATGTTGTGTTGCTTTACTTTTTTTTTTTTTTTTTTTTTTTGATAACGGTAGTTTTCTTTATAACATTGTAGATGTAGATCATTAAGTGAAAGTCACTGAGAGGTTGATCTGCATTAAAACATCTACTGACGTCTGTAATAAAGTTCACTGAATACAAACCTGTGCATAATATAAAGGAGGAGATGATCATTTAAATAAACCAACTTTAAAGGCTCAATTATTGTTTTATATTGTTATACAGTTAAATCTGTAGATCATACATCTTTGAAGATATGATAGCGCAGTGAAGTGTGACACTTCTCTTGAAAGCGATGGGGCGCAGGTTCGCGTCCCACGCCAGTGTTTTTTTATGACATTTTTTAGGACGTTGAGATGACTCTGGCGACAATATTACATTAAGAATCAATATAAATTATGTGATATGAAGCAGCATTTACTGTCTTTATATCCAGTGTAACAGGAGGGCTCTCTATGCAGACATCCTTTGCTGCTGACACGTCTCCTCAGACACATTTTATTCATATCATTCACCGCTCATCACGTCACTGAAGCAATAAAGTGATGAAGTGACCAAAAAGTGTGACTAATTACAGGTGATTTAAGCCACTATAGTCACTGAAGACTGAACACACCTTTAGAACAGGCTCATATTCATCAAACAACGGCGTATTTCACCCATCAGGGTGAATAAATCACTATCTTCCGTTTGGTTGTCATGGCAGTTTGAGTATTCTTTGATCCATTGATGATGGCTTTTTATCGCACGCGTGCACGTAAGTAACCCAAGGTTTACATACTCAGGGTTGATTGACCCACTTCATACCGGCTTTAATGGAATCCGATACCCAGAGTTTCCCATCGTGGGGTATGTTGACCCAGAGTTTATGGATAGACTCAGAGTTTGTTAACCCGCCTTTATGGAATACCCCTCTGCTCCACTAACTAACCACAGACAAGAAGCTGGGACACAAGGAAGTGGGGCGGAGCCAAAGCTGAGAGCAACAGGTCCAAAGTTGATGTTTTATAACACCTGAGTGATACGAGCCAATTAGAGGGAGGAGAGAGGGATTGCCTGCAGGAACACACACAAATGCACACGCTCTACTTCACAAATATTATTTTGAGGCACACTTGTAATATAAATCCACAGATAATGCAAATTGCTGAATGTGCATTTACAAACTGCTTCTGTGCTTTCACATATCAGTAGCTCTACAATTGGTTTAAAAGTGTGGAAAAAATGGAAGAAGCCATATGATTGGCTGAAAGCAAACACATCTGATTGACTGATAAATCTGTCAATCAGATTTATCAGCCAATGGTGACGTTTGTTGACCCGTGACGTCAGGGCAGTCTCAAAATTCACCGCAGAGGTTTCTCTCACAAATGCACAGAAGTTTCACAGCACAGAAGCAGTTTGTAAATGCACATTCAGCAATGTGCATTATCTGTGGATTTATATTACAAGTGTGCCTCAAAAAAATATTTGTGAGGTAGAGCGTGTGCATTTGTGAATCTGAAATACATCTGTGAAACAAAGCATGTGCATTTGTGAAAAACCCTGCAAGAGTTAATTCATTATGATACTGTTCTGATTCCATAGAAAACATCATACATTTACACTATTTTACACCATTAAACCGGTGTTTGACCCCAGGGTTGGCCTCAGACCAACATCCACCACTTATTTCATTGGATCTAGAACCTACTTTTTATATTTATTATTAGAATCTCATTTACTTTTTGGTGTTTTGATTTAAAGCAGAACTAAGTAACTTTTTCCCCTTAAAAAATCCTTCTCATAGACCCTGTGAGGGTAATAGTGTTAATAAGGTGATTGGGGGTCTTTCATCCCCCTGCTGTCTCTGGCCAGAAAACAACACTTAGAACTTTTCTGCCTCTGACCCGGCGATAAGACGTACAGCTTTATAACAGCCCAGTAAAAACTAATGCTAGATTATGACCAGCCCATTGGCTGCACACCGTTGTCCACAAATTCACTTTTCTCAAACTTATATCAGGGCGGAGCCAGCAAAAAAAAGGCAGAGAAGACCTTTGTCTGAGGAACAGAGCAACTCCAAGCCGAGAGGTAGCCACTGCCCCCCAGATACACACCCGAGAAAGTACCAAAGAAGCTGAGGACCCAGCGCTACCCGCCACCAACTCCAACCCAATGGCCCCCCGCCAACATCCACCCCGAGGGGTTGGGTGTGGAGTGTGTTTCCATGATAATGTTATAGTCAATGATTTTTGATCAGGCAGTGGATGATTGACTATTGTCTAAAGTCTACACTCTGTGTGTGTGTGTGTGTGTGTGTGTGTGTGTGTGTGTGTGTGTGTGTGATCACTTCTCATCATAAACCTGACTCAGGAATTTAACAGCTTTATGCTGCTTATGATTAACTACCATAACTGGTTCACACAATAGGCAGTATAGGTCAATACTAAGGTCACCGTGGCCTGGGATGTGGAGGGGGGAGGGGGGTTAGAAAATGTGGAATAATTTCTCCTTAAAAATTATTATATTAAATCTAGTTATTACTGTTACGGCAGAATTTACGGTTGACCTCATTTGAGACATGATTCATTGCTCTGGTTGAATGATGGAATCCAGGAGAAGCATTGATGATTTTATATAAAAAATGTTTATTCTAAACTAAGAAAAAAGGTACAAAATGGAACAAAGTGAAACAAAATTAGCGTCCGTCCAGGCGGACGTCCGAAGGAAGTGCCGCGCCCCGCTTCAACAGTTTCAAAGCTTAAGCTTTTTATACAGATAAGAATAGGTCCCAACAGTGAGAGACAAAAGGGAGGGAGTCAGATGCCCAATAGTGTAAAGATTTGAGGATGATGAAGATGTTATGAGAAGGTTTGGCTCCAGTCTTTATCTGTCTTGATAAGTGTGTGCGTCAGTGTGTGTCTGCATGTGAGCCTTGGCAGAGACTGTGCTGCACTGAGAATAATACGATCTGTACTGTTTAATCATGATTCAGCTGTTCAAAAGTGTAAAGATTAATGGAGTCGTCATGTATTAAAACATGACAAATTGTACACATGAACATACATTTGAGGATATGATGATGAATATAAAATTTGCCATGACATTCCCCACTTTTGGTCGCCTCAACGACCAAATCAAGAAACAAAATTATTATATTCCACCTTTGCTGTCTGTCAGGGTTAACCATTAGCATCGTTATTGTCATACATTGGATATATTCTTCTTTTGTGAGGCACAGATATATCAAGAAAAATGTGGAAATAAACTTCTTCATCATTATTATTAATGGCATGAATCATCAAAAATCATCCTTTATTGCATCTAGATAAGCAAAAATCATCATTTGCATCAAGGACATCACTCGTCTTCATCGGCTGAGTTCAGTGGTAACTGGGGTAACCAATAGCATCATGAGTGAAGAACCTTGAGTATTTTCCTCAATCGTAGCAGAAGGGTTTATGACTGTATTCCTGCAGCTAGGTGTGAGGTTGTTGTCCCTCAACCTAGCTATGAGCATTTGGTGTGGCTTATAAACAAAGCTAGGCCCTTGTTCTAGAGAGTTTTCTTGTGTGTGTGTCTCAGTGGCCTTGTCGGTTCCCCCTTCATTGTTCGGTCAGCCTCCATCTCAGCATCAGCTGGTCTCGGCAATCATCTTGGATCCATGTTGCCTGCTCCGCAACCTTCACTGCCGTGTGGGTCGTTGTTTCCGGTCGGCGTTGTAGATGATTGGTTGTTGTCTGAGGAAGGGTAGTCTCCACACACCTGGCAACCTCTCTTGGGATCGGAAGGTACCTGAACAGAAGAGGGGGAAAAACACCGAAACAGAACTCTTGGGATTGGCTGGTACCTGAACACAGGTGCGATCCCACTACTGAGGCTTTAGCTGGTACCTGGTACCTGGACAGAAAAAAAAAAAAACGGGGGGGGGGAACACACCAAAACCAAACTCACCCAAAACAAAACAGAACAGAACAGAATAGAATAGAATAGAATAGAATAGAAGTTTTAGGGGTGTTAGGTTTAGTTAACTGACTAAATGAATAGTTAGTATGGCCAGGAAGGCAGAGACAGGTCAGAGGTCAGGATCTGAGAGCTTTTCAGATCCTAAAAGGTGCTGCTGCACAATCACACAATGGTTAGGTGTGGGTTAGTGAGCTTTTAGCCATGCTGTAGCCCATTCGCACGCGAGTGGGAAAATATGAGGCTTGAAAGAAAAGCAGGAAGTATTAATTCAATTTTCTTTTCCTGGAGTAAGAAGAAGCATAACTGGAGTTGCAGTGATTATCTGTGGTACATCTACTTACCTGGTGAGAAGCAATTTGAGAACCACTGTTTACAAGGACATGCAAGTCGGACGGAGAAGGACATGCAAGTCGGACGGAGAAGTGTGGAGTGTGATTACATGTCTTCTCAAGATGAATACATACAATTGAGAGACATGGAGATGTGAGAAAGCTATCTCTTATTTGTGAAGGAGAAATTTTATTCTATCCTTTATTTATTCTGAATAATGTTAACACTCCACACCTAATTACATAGCCTAATTCTTTTATAGAGCTGAATTTGTCAGTTCATTTATTTCATTATTTTCCCTCATAATTATTATTTGAGATGTAATTTACTTAATTTTGAAGGTCAATTGGTGGCAAAAGTGTCTCCTATTCTGTGTCTGAACCAGAGTTTAGCAAGATTATTGGCCCTTTAAGGTTAGACAGAATTAAAGTTAAGTTGAGTCGAACAATCATATTGTCTTTTGCTCTCTGTATTTATCCCATTCGTGGGGGTGACGAGCCCCAGCACGGTTTGGAGAGCTTCCTTAAATGCTTGGAAGTTACTCAACTTTAAACTATCTCTTATTTCAATCAATTATCAAGAATTTCAGGAGGACCCTTTTTAAATCTCAGGCGACCCAGATTGGGCCACCAACCCAATGTTGAGAATACTTAATTTTTCCCTTAAAAGTGTCTAAACCCAGTGAAGGTGTTTTATGGTCTTGCACGCTAAGTGCTGTTGGAACAAGAAGAAAATGGTTGGAGGGTTTTGGGGTATATTATTTTCCTATGATAAAATATAAATCAAAAATCAGAGGGACGTTGGCCCCTCCCTTCCCTTTTTTACATAAGAATACATTTGGATTCTTAAAACCATATGATAAATATCATTGGAAAATCACTTATCTGATCATTTTGGATGTGTCTCCGTTTTCCTCTCTCTTGTGTCCGCCTGCCTTTGTGCCCTCCAACCTCCTCGACCTCCTTCTCCTCAGCCATAAAGGTCAAAGCCAGGGTCAACTGTACGCTCCTTTTGGAAATTTGAAGATCTGTCCCCACTTTTGCAGTTGGATTGGAAGTCTCTGTAGTCTCTGGAATAGATATTATGTTAGAACATCCACAATATGTCATATTGTCACGTGTCTATTTCAATCTATTTCCCCTTTGCTTCCCAGTTACAGTTATGGACAATACTTCCCTTTAATTCTCATCCTTCATCATAAGAGCGGTGACTAGGCATGGCGGCGAAGAGGAAGGATCGGAGTCGAGAAGGCGGTGGCATTCTGTTAGGAAACACTCAGAAACAGAAAGAGAGGAAACCATTAAGACTTAACTGGATAATTTAAAATATCTCTTTTCTTTAGTTGGATCTGATTCGTCTCCTTACAGCGACCTGTATTTTGGAAAAAGCTACATAATAACAACAACTAAGACGAAGACGTAGACAAGTGCACACCACAACGAGTATACACATATAACAACAAAAAACATGGACACTGAACATGAACAGTAAGGTCAGTCAAGGTCAAAGCCAGTCATTCCACTGAAAGTGGTATCATATATATAAAAAACGTCGTTTGGTGTTTTTAAACACCCAGAAAAAACCTTTAAATCCTGGTAACTTTTTAGAAGGCCCAAGGCCTAAAACCATAGTTCTTTTAACAAGCAGCAGTGTTTTCTGAACACCCCACTACATAATTGGCAAAAACAGGGAGAAGATCTAGTGCATCAAAACCCAGGAGGAAAAGAAGGTGAAACAGAGGAACATGTGTAGTCAAACAGCCATTCATCGGTCAATCACTCAATGACACGTCCACGGCACATTCGCACTCACAACGCGGTTCTCTCAGGCATACGTAACGTGTCATCATTCAGTCATTCATGCACCGCACACGTTCATGCCTCAATTTTCACGTCCATGCATTCACAAGGTTTTGCTGCAGTGTCTAAGTGGAATATAGGTCTCATCTAACCCACCAATGGCGATAGCCAGTCCACCTCCTCTCTCGGGGTCAATGAGCTCTTATTGCCCCCCTCATGCTTGGCAACCTTTTAGTGTTAATTAATTGCTTTTTACTGGTATTGTCTGATTACTAAGAGGTACGCTCCTTTTTACTTCCGCCTTGGCGGAGTCTACACTTAGAGTATTGTCCCTTGCAGTACTGACAGTCTACTAGCTGCTGATCAGGCAGAAATCGCACGGCCATGCACAATAACCAAACTCAACCCCGGTCCGCGGGGGAAACTCAACCGCTGTCCATCTCCAGAAATGTAAAAAAGAATCTCTGAATCAGCAGGAAACTCAACCACCACTCTTGAAGAATAAGAGCTTGGGATTAACTCAACCACCATACACTCCAGAAGTCTAAGAAAAAAACCTCTGAATCGGCAGGAAACTCAACCGCCACTCTTGAAGAATAAGAGCTTGGGATTAACTCAACCTCGGTCCGCAACCTGAGGGAAACTCAACTGTCAGAACTTTCTGGGCACCTCTAATATCACTCAACATTGAACGGAGCACGCAACCTCTAATAACCCTCACTCTAAGGGAACGTAGAAATTTGTTCAGAACGGTATTCGGTTACCAAGCATGTATCAAATCAGGTGGACCGCTATCCCCCAAAGAGCGCTTTCCCTAGCAAGGTTTATCCTTTTTCTGCACATTAAACCAGGACTTCTTGTTTGAAAAGTAATTGCCTATGTACTCATAGCAACTATTGGGACATTTTTTTTC
The DNA here is from genome assembly GCF_900634775.1 of Gouania willdenowi. Lineage (NCBI taxonomy): Eukaryota > Metazoa > Chordata > Actinopteri > Blenniiformes > Gobiesocidae > Gouania > Gouania willdenowi. The sequence goes on along the minus strand of NW_021145025.1, from coordinate 6,935 downwards.
TCAGGAAAAATTTGGTACCCCCCCCATGCTGTCGAGTGGCTTTGGGCCGGCCAGACAGTCCGACGCGGTAAGGGGGAGGAGCGCAAAATGAAAATAATGAATGTTGAACTAGGCTGTCTGTCGCAAGCAGCTTCAAAAAGGGTAAGGTACAGATTGTTTACGAGGGTATCGGTCAAAAAAATGTCAAAATTTAAACTTGTTGAGGCTGCAGTCCTCAATCTCTGTCTCAATTTTCCTGAAATTGAGTAAAAACAAAAGAGAAAAAGAAGAATCGTTCAGAAATAACAAAGGAGAAAAACGTGTGAGCTCAAAAAAAATCATGGCCAATAAAAATTAAAACTTCAGCTCCAAAAGCTGAGGCAACAGAGGGCTCTGTCTTCAGCGGATGTAACTTGCATTGTGGGGGTCCTCCCCTCAATCAAGAAAATAAATGAAAGAAAAGCAAACAAAAACAACCTTATCAGTAACACTATTTTCTTCCCCTTTGTTTGTTGTTTTCTCATAAAGGCCAAAGCAGTGTAAATAAATGAGCAACATAATGAATAAAAGCAAAGATAAATGATGGGCACACTTGATCTCATGTGGCAAACAGAAGGGTTCTGTGTGAAGTTCTGGTGGTCCTGTGTTTCTCATAGTTGTGAATGTGGGTGTGTGACTGTATGTCTGGTCTGTCTGCGTGTGAGAGAATAAATGAAAACAAAATAATCTAGTGCACAGTCAGAAGATAGAGGGGTTAGTATTGTGCGAAGGAGAAGCTTGTTGGCTATTTGCTAGTTGTCCCCCTCCATGCCAAAGTTCAAGGCTAAAGTGATTTAGCTCTGTGCGTGCGCGTGCCTGTGCGTGTGCGTGCGCACTACCACCAAAGGCTGTGGTGGACTTCTTGTGGCTTGGTATCCTTGTGGCTTTTGAAACAGTGTCTTTTTGGTGAAGATTTCCAGCAGACGTGTGACCAGTCTGCAGTTGCTGCCCATCATTCAGGCAGTAGTCGTGGCGTTTAACTCGCAACTCATTGGTGGGGGGAGTGTCCACTCCGACGCCCACAGGTTCTCAGTCTTTGATGATGGGGCAGGATGTGTTAATCCCAGCATTGGCATGCGGCCCATTCATAGACGATGAAGAGTTGACTTGGGACTGAGCGAGTTATTTCAGCATTGCTTTGCTGAATGGGAGTTGAGTCCTTGAGTCCTGAAAGGTCACACACCTTTGATTGTCCATTTCCTTCTGATGCTTGGTCCTTTGAATGATGTTGACATTCCATTAGCGTAAGAGTTGAAGGTGATTTCATTCTTTCATTGAAGATGTCGTTTCTTCAGGGGACAACCACAAAGCCAACAGAAACTAACAATTTAAATAATAAAAAAAATGATAATGATGGTAACAGTAATATTAAAATAAAATAAAATGAAATACTGTATTCATCTGTGTGTGTGTGTTTGAGTGTGTGCTGCCCATCAAACATGAAATCAAAATAAAATAAAAATAGTGTCTGTGTGTAATGGCACTATTCTGTAGGCACAGGAGAGGTGAGAAATCACAATGTTGTGTCACAAGTGTGTAGTGCACTAAACTGGCCAGTGAGGGGCGCCACCTCTCTCTCTTGGGATGGGTGTGGCTGTGCGTGTGCGTGCGCCCGTGCGCGTGCCTGTGTGTGTGCTCTCTCTCTGTCCCTTTCTCTCTCTCTGTACGTGTGTGTGTGTGTGTGTGTGTGTGTGTGTTCACACGTCCAAAAAAAAAGAAAAACACAGCAGCGACGTGTGTGTGTGTTTGGCTCTCTGTATTTCTCTCCCTTTCTCAAAAGCTGACACTCGTCAAATGAAAGCATTAAAGCCAAGCCAAAGGGAGAAATCTGATTCCACGTTTAAACAAAATAAAAACAAAGATAAAAAAAAAAGTAAAACTCGCCTGAAAGCATGATCTGAGTTCACATCATACCAAGGTTGTATATGCGTATGCATATATTATTTGTTTATTGGGTTGTTCATCTGTTTGATTCACAGAAACACAATTTAGGTTAGATTCGGGGTTTTAATCTATTTTGCTTTCGGTACAGAGGTGAACTCAGATCATGGCACCGCTGGGATGTTTTGGAAACTTTGGTTGCCCGTCTATCTCTGGTCAGGACCTCACAGGCTGTCTGTGGGTGTCCGAACAAAACCAAAGTAAATAATGACCTAAACAAAATATCCGAGCCCGAAGAAAACCAGAGAGAACCTACAGCATTAAAAAGCACAGAACCTCAACCATTTGAGCCTTTCTCATGGCTATTCACTGCGTCAAAACACAGAACAGCTGAGGATCAAAATCAAAGCTCAAAGCTGAAAATCAATACAATGCTTGACTGGTTCCAAAAAAAATCAACACAGAGCGAATATATATATATGTAAATGAAAATTTACATATATATATATATATTTATAAAGGCAGCTTTACCTTAGTCCGAATTGGTGTTTGAGGTTCAACCGATGGTTCGTGATCCAGTCTCTGTCCGAGGGGTGGACAGAAGATGGTCCTGTTCGTGATCGCCAATTGTTACGGCAGAATTTACGGTTGACCTCATTTGAGACATGATTCATTGCTCTGGTTGAATGATGGAATCCAGGAGAAGCATTGATGATTTTATATAAAAAATGTTTATTCTAAACTAAGAAAAAAGGTACAAAATGGAACAAAGTGAAACAAAATTAGCGTCCGTCCAGGCGGACGTCCGAAGGAAGTGCCGCGCCCCGCTTCAACAGTTTCAAAGCTTAAGCTTTTTATACAGATAAGAATAGGTCCCAACAGTGAGAGACAAAAGGGAGGGAGTCAGATGCCCAATAGTGTAAAGATTTGAGGATGATGAAGATGTTATGAGAAGGTTTGGCTCCAGTCTTTATCTGTCTTGATAAGTGTGTGCGTCAGTGTGTGTCTGCATGTGAGCGTTGGCAGAGACTGTGCTGCACTGAGAATAATACGATCTGTACTGTTTAATCATGATTCAGCTGTTCAAAAGTGTAAAGATTAATGGAGTCGTCATGTATTAAAACATGACAAATTGTACACATGAACATACATTTGAGGATATGATGATGAATATAAAATTTGCCATGACATTACTATCACGTCCTAAAATGAAAAAGTAAACACAGATTCAAATATAAAGCAGTGCCCAATTATTAAATAATAGTATAAAATAAGTTCCAAATGACTGAACACATGAGACTCTTTTATAGTAAAAGTATTTGTAGCAAAAGTCATGAATGCATTCATGAGATTCTCACAGGAAAAGAACCATTTATTTATTTTAGGATTTTTTAGTTTTTGTTTCAAAAACTAAAACAAACTGATTCTCTGTAATTTTCTCTGAATTGGAAACCTTTAAAATGTAGTGAATTAATCATATCTTGTTAAATTATTGAGAATCTGAGCTTTTTTCTCTATTGTTATGAAATAATTCAAAGGCAACCAGGTTTTCTGGTAAATTGACCAGTTTAGGCAAAGTTATAGAAAATAATAAAACATCAAAATGACAAACTTTTGCTGCAGTTTTTTGAAAAAGCTGCTGTAAAATCAGACGTTTTAGGCCTGAACAACCAAATAAATTAGAAGTGAAATGGTGGAGGGACTGAAACATGGAGATGTTAGTCCTTCCTACAACCTTCAAGGCTTGTCTGCACCAGACACTTCATTTTCACCTCAACTGGACACAAAGTTTACCGTACCACGCTGTCATTCTGGAACCAATGATGCTTTCTAAAACAGCTGATGAGACAAAAACATCATCTTTAGATTGACACCAAACACTCTTAGTCTGAGTAAAAAATACAACCTTTGGTGTAAACAGGAACATAGATTATTGACGTGCGTTTCCCAGTTAAACTGGTTATTTAGATCAGTGGTTCTCAAACCTTTTTGGTTCTAGTTCCCTTTTCTCTCATTTCTGAATCCAAGTCCCCCCTTTGTCCCACTTCAACATTTTACTGAGAAAACTATTTAAAAACATCTATAGATCATAATGATGGAATGAATGAGTGATAACACACATTTTAAATCATCTCATTTAGTAAATAAGTGGAAATAAACAGTATTTAGTTCAGTGGTTTCAACCTTTTTAGATCGTGACCCCATTTTGATATTAATTAACAGTCATTTTTAATGAATGAGCTGGTTCAAAATGCTGCAGCACGTGTACTGACTAAAACTAGGAGAAGAGATCACATTACTCCTGTATTAGCCTCTCTGCATTGGCTTCCCATAAAATATAGAATAGAATTCAAGATTCTTCTTCTCACTTATAAAGCCCTAAATGGACAGGCACCAGTCTATCTCAAGGAGCTTGTAGTGCCATACAATCCCCCCAGAACACTACGCTCTCAAAATGCTGGACTACTCGTTGTTCCATTTGTCTCTAAAAGTAGTATAGGAGGAAGAGCTTTCAGTTATCAGGCCCCACTTCTCTGGAACCATCTACCAACCACGGTTCGGGGGGCAGACACCCTCTCTACCTTTAAGGTTAGGCTCAAAACATTCCTCTTTGGTAAAGCTTTTAGTTAGGAACCAGCTCATAGCTCATAGTTAAGATGCAATAGGCATAGACTGCCGGTGGGGGGGGGGGGGCGGGGGGGTCTGGCATGCTCGGTTGGAGAGAGGTTGGAGAGGTGTCATGTTCTGTTTTGTTTAGTTATTCTGTTTCTTTGTTTATTCTGAGTCTTGTCTGTGTTTCAGGTGTTCCTGTTTGTGGCTCCACCTCCCAGTGATGTCTGTGTGCTTGGTGGGTGATTGAGTAGCTCCCTCATGTTTGCACCCAGGTGTGGCCCATTCCCAATCAGGCCTCCTCCACTATTTAGCTGAGTGGTTGGACACAGTATGGCTGCGGGATCATTGTATTATGTTGTCAGGTTCGTTGTCTCCCTTCGTGTGCAGTGTGTCTGGTCTTGCTCCCTGTTCCTGCTCCCCTGCTGATTTGGATTTAAGTTTGTTTGAGAATAAACATGGACTGGTTCCAAGAACGTTATGCGTCTATCCTGCCTCCATCTTTCCCTGCATTTGGGTCCATACCCACCACAGACCGTGACAGAATGATCCCGCCACAAGTGGACCCAGCAGAGACAGATTTGGCTGAGATGGACATGGCCGAAAGGACTGCCTACTGGCAGAGCTACCTGCTGGAGACAAGGGAAGATCTGTTGTATGGATGGGAGGACGAGCCTGTTAGGAATCCCTACTGGGGAACTCGACTGGCTTTGGGAGGACCCCGGAGCTTACAACGAGGTAAAGGTTGGTCGAGAAGGAAGGGTCAGCCCCGCCAGTCTCCTAGCTCCCAGGTTAGCGTTCCTGTATCTCCTAGCGTCCAGGCTAGCGTCCCTGTATCCCCTAGCTCCCAGGCTAGCGTCCCTGTATCTCCTAGCTCCCAGGCTAGCGTCCCTGTATCTCCTAGCGTCCAGGCTAGCGTCCCTGTATCTCCTAGCGTCCAGGCTAGCGTCCCTGTATCTCCTAGCGTCCAGGCTAGCGTCCCTGTATCTCCTAGCGTCCAGGCTAGCGTTCCTGTATCTCCTAGCTCCCAGGCTAGCGTTCCTGTGTCTCCTAGCTCCCAGGCTAGCGTTCCTGTGTCTCCTAGCTCCCAGGCTAGCGTTCCTGTGTCTCCTAGCTCCCAGGCTAGCGTTCCTGTGTCTCCTAGCTCCCAGGCTAGCGTTCCTGTGTCCCCTAGCTCCCAGGCTAGCGTTCCTGTGTCCCCTAGCTCCCAGGCTAGCGTTCCTGTGTCCCCTAGCTCCCAGGCTAGCGTTCCTGTGTCCCCTAGCTCCCAGGCTAGCGTTCCTGTGTCCCCTAGCTCCCAGGCTAGCGTTCCTGTGTCCCCTAGCTCCCAGGCTAGCGTTCCTGTGTCCCCTAGCTCCCAGGCTAGCGTTCCTGTGTCCCCTAGCTGTCAGGCTAGCGTTCCAGTGCCGGCTCCCCGCACCCGGCCGCCGCCTGCCCAGCCGCCAGTGCCGGCTCCCCGCACCCGGCCGCCGCCTGCCCAGCCGCCAGTGCCGGCTCCCCGCACCCGGCCGCCGCCTGCCCAGCCGCCAGTTGCCGGCTCCCCGCACCCGGCCGCCGCCTGCCCAGCCGCCAGTGCCGGCTCCCCGCACCCGGCCGCCGCCTGCCCAGCCGCCAGTGCGGCTCCCCGCACAGGCCGCCGCCTGCCCAGCCGCCAGTGCCGGCTCCCCGCACCCGGCCGCCGCCTGCCCAGCCGCCAGTGCCGGCTCCCCGCACCAGGCCGCCAACGTCGCCGCCAGTGCCGGCTCCCCGCACCAGGCCGCCAACGTCGCCGCCAGTGCCGGCTCCCCGCACCAGGCCGCCAACTCCCAGCTTTCCTGTCCCGTCTGAGCCCGGCCCGCCGGAGGTCTTCCCGCCTGTCCCGTCTGAGCCCGGCCCGCCGGAGGTCTTCCCGCCTGTCCCGTCTGAGCCCGGCCCGCCGGAGGTCTTCCCGCCTGTCCCGTCTGAGCCGGCCCGCCGGAGGTCTCCCCGCCTGTCTCGTCTGAGCCCTCTTCGCCGGAGGTCTCCCCGCCTGTCTCGTCTGAGCCCTCTTCGCCGGAGGTCTCCCCGCCTGCCTCGTCTGAGCCCTCTTCGCCCGGCCTGCCGGAGGTCTCCCCGCCTGCCTCGTCTGAGCCCTCTTCGCCCGGCCTGCCGGAGGTCTCCCCGCCTGCCTCGTCTGAGCCCTCTTCGCCCGGCCTGCCGGAGGTCTCCCCGCTTGCCTCGCCGGCTCCGCCTCATGGGAGGCCGCCGGACTCTTGGTCCCCTGCCTCGCCGGCTCCGCCTCATGGGAGGCCGCCGGACCCTTGGTCCCCTGCCTCGCCGGCTCCGCCTCATGGGAGGCCGCCGGACCCTTGGTCCCCTGCCTCGCCGGCTCCGCCTCATGGGAGGCCGCCGGACCCTTGGTCCCCTGCTTCGCCGGCTCCGCCTCATGGGAGGCCGCCTAACTTGGT
>NW_021145024.1:40000-54961 GCF_900634775.1 Gouania willdenowi | reverse complement strand
ACTACACACTATATACTACACACTACACACTACATACAACACACTACACACTACATACAACACACTACACACTACACACTACACAATACACATTATACACTACACACTACACACTACACACTACACACTACACACTATACACTATACACTACACACTACACACTACACACTACACACTACACACTGTACACTGTACACTACACACTACACACTACACACTACACACTACAAACTACACACTACATACTACACACGACACACTACACACTACACACTATACATTGTACCCTACACACTACACATTATACACTACATACTACACACTACACACTACAAACTACACACTACACACTACACACTACACACTACACACTACACACTACACACTACACACTACACACTACACACTATACACTATACACTATACACTACACACTACACACTACACACTATACACTATACACTACACATTATACACTACACACTACACACTACACATTATACACTACACATTATAAACTACACACTACACACTATACACTACACACTACACAATATACACTACACACTACACACTACACACTACACACTATACACTACACACTATACACTACACACTACACACTACACATGATACACTACAAACTACACACTACACATTATAAACTACACACTACACACTATACACTACACATTATACACTACACACTACACACTACACACTACACATTATACACTATACACTACATACTACACACAACACACACTATACATTATACATACTACACACTACACACTACACACTATACACTATACACTATACACTACACACTACACATTATACACTACACACTACACACTACACACTACACATTATACACTACACACTACACACTACACATTATACACTACACACTACACACTACACACTACATACTACACACTACACACTACACACTACACACTACACATTATACACTACACACTACATACAACACACTACACATTATACACTACACATTATACACTACACACTATACATTATACACTACACACTACATATTATACACTACACACTACACACTACACATTATACACTACACACTACACATTATACACTACACACTACACACTACACACTACACATTATACATTACACACTACACATTACACACATTTCTGGTGAAGAGCTGCAGTTGTTCTGTTGTTGTGGACGAGACCAACGATGACAGGGATTGTAGAGTCTGAAACATCATAGGTTCATGATAACTTGATAGCTTCTAATACTGTACAATATTCTGCCCTCTAGTGGTGAAATAACTGATGCATTTGTTTTTCTTTAATCATTATAGTCTGGAATGATGTCATCAGGATGATTTAAATTAAGTTGATCAAAACTTAATCAATAAACCTGATCAGATTCAGTAAATCATTGATCCCTGGGGGGAAAAATGGTGATATTAATGCTGCTCTCATACATCTTTATATGACATATATATATAATAATAAAAAAACGTTTTTTTGTTTAAATGTATTTGTAATATATTTCTAGAATATTTCTAAATAAATGAATTTTTAAAAAAAAAAATGAATCATTTGTGTGAATAAAACAGAAAACAAAATATTCCTGAACTTATTGATTAAAGTCAGGTCATGTTCTCCACCACAGATCCTGGATCAGTACCAGTAGTGGGCGGTTAAGGAAGAATTGTTGGTAGAATCGTGCACTTTGGGTTAAAAGCATGAAACTTGGCACATAGATGGCATGAACACTACTGATTATTTTAGGATGTGGATCCACCTCAGCAACGTCCCCTAGTGGTCGTTATGGCCATTTTTCTCAAAATGGCCGTTAATTTAATGAAATACATATTGAAATCCGTAGCCGAGCTCATGCTGCTTTATAAACACGTGTCTGTTTACATGTCAATCATGGCAGAGAGCTTCCTGGAGGCGTGGCTTCTCCAGCTCAGTGCCGAGTCAAATTCGTCATCAAAGTGGGAACGCGTCATCAAAATGTAGCGAGGTGTTTGGGCTCATCCTGTAGTAAGAAAGGAGCAAATCACCCTCTAACTAACGATTGAGGGAATTAATTAAAAACTATATTTAGGACATGTGTATGAAGCCCTAATAACACTTTATCATGTTTAAAGAACAGAAAAGTTAATTTAGCGTAACATGTGCCCTTTAAATAAACATTATTATTGTCACACTGGCTCAGCATCTGATTTTGGGACACACACACACACACACACACACACACACACACACACACACACACACACACACACACACACACACACACACACACACACACACACACACACACACAAATTATCCAATTTAGACTAAATGTTAAATGTTAAAACGAACATATTTAAATATATATATATATATAATATTGAACTTATTTTTCAAGGAAAAATGTTTTAAATATGTTAAAACCAGAGTAAACATATTTTCTAATGATAATCTGTACTTCATTAAGTAAATCTAGTGATTCCTTCAATAACTACAGTGTTCTTTCATCCTAGCAGATTAAAATCATATTCTGTCTGTAAATTGTGTCTTACCTGTAGCAGCCATTCCTCACTCAGGTCTTTACTATTTAACCTTTCAAACTTCACAAAAATGCTTGTTTTACTTTTTGATACAAAGACACTCAGAGATATTTTACTACTGAACCACTTGTAGTGAGAAGCAACTGAAGATTTAATTTTGTTTTGTTCTCTTTCATCTTGCTGCCACGGCAACCGTTCACTTTCAAGTAATGTCAACAAACTGTTTCCTATGTTGTACATGTATACGTACAGTGTGTACAAATTAAGTTAATGTACTGACATTTAACTTGAGTATTATTTTTATGGGATAATTTTACATTTCCACTGATGTCCTTATTACTCAGTACTTTTATTTATTCAATCAGCTTAGTTTTTTTTTTTTTTTTTTTTTTTTTTTGTCACTGGCCACGTTTACATTTGAGCTTTTATTCCTCTTTAATTCCGAATAAAAGTTAAATCCTCTTTAATTTGACCTTGTAAACATTTAATTCCTAATGCAAATTTAATTCCAAATTAAACTTAAATCTGAATTAGGTGGCTGGTTTATTCCAACTTCATTTCTGAATTAAATAATTCCTCTATCTTGTAAACACTTAATTCTGCTTTAATTTAATCCACTTAAACACTGTAATTAACTAGTATTTTCATTATGTACTTTATGTAGTATTATTTTGGGCTGAATTTTAGAAAATCTGAGTCTTTAATCGTTCTCCACGTAAAGTTTGTTTCTGTTTTTCTGTCCACATTTACACAAATAAGGGTCTACATGGTGGTAAAATACATCAATGTTTTGACAAAACATTTGTCTGGTGCAAAGAAATGCAACTTTTACCATATTTGCAATTTTTTGACAAGATTCTTTCACTGTCACTGATGTTTCCATGCAGGAAAATAGCAACAAAATGTGAAATGAGATCAAATTGTTGGTTATCTTTTACTGAGGCCAAAATGTTTGATAATTCCAGGGGATCTATTGGGGGATTTACCATACTGTTACAGATTGGTACAAAGTGCACAGCCATGTCCAGCTCATCATGTCAATCAGGGAGATCTGCTGCACCTGTAGAGTTGAGCACGACTGTGAGTTGTTGACAATCAGCTGGACTGGACTATATAAGGAGGATTTTCAGGATTTGTCTGTCACTCATGTTAAAGTTGTGCTGACTGTAAATCATTAATATCTTTATAGCTTAAGTCAAAAAGTAAAAATCAATAAATGGATGAATATCCAGCATTGTGGATGATGTCATTGTGATAAACTCTGACCCAGAACCAGTCTCTGTAACTCACAGTGTGAGATAATAAGTAAGTTTCACTACGAGATAATTAAGTCACAGTGTGAGATTATTATTATTTTTTTTTTATCCATGTCACCTCCAGGGATCCGTATGTATTAGTGAATATTTTTGAGACAAATCTCTCTCATAGAATGGATGGGTTTATTTTTTAGCTTGTGTTGGTTAAAGCTGTTTATAAATCACCACCAGAAAATAACACTATTTTAATAAATAGTTTCTTTGTGCAATACCTGTGTGAACTGTAATTGTTTAAATTAATGTGTGTTCATTACTGCAATTTTAGTAATATTATGTTAAATCTTTTCTCAAAATGTGAATATCATTAGTAAAACATTTTAGTCATAAGTATTTAAATTAAAAATAATCTTTGACGAGCCAACCCACCACTATCTATCTATCTTTAATCTGTATCTTGTTTTTGTGCAATGCTTTACTATAATAATATTAATCATTTGTATTTTGAACCTGTTACTAAGATATTTAAATTAGCTTGTATTTACTTGTTTGTGTTCTTTTATATGTGTTTGTGAAATACTTTTATCAAAAGTAAATAAAATGTCAAAATAGTAATTTTGCTCATGTTTTCACCTTATGTAAAACATCTTTGTGGATATGGTGAAGACCACTATGTAAGTGTTAGAAATGATTCTGATAATAATAATATAACAATAATGTAAATGTCAAGTACGTGGTAATAAAAATATTAGGGGGCTCCAAAAGAAAATCTGTCCTAAGGCACCAGAGAGGCTCGGGTCGACACTGCCCGTCATTCTTTGGTTATTTCGTTTCAAAACCAAATTAAAAAATAGAAATTTTTTTTTTTTTTTTTTGTTTCATCGAGAAACAGGATATTTTAAAATCAAAATAACAATGACAACATATTACATCGTTTTGTTTGTCTTTTTTACAAAGTGCAGTTGATTCTATATCTATACCATAAAAAATCTGTGACTGCAGGTGACAGAACACATTTTTGAGGAGGAACGTCTTTGGGGCCTAAGGCGTTTTTGTTGTTTTTTCATTGTGTTTGATTTTATCTTTATATTTCATATAAGGAAATCCATAATCCTGGCATGTTTGGTATCATTTTTTTCAGGAAAACCTCCCAAATATGACTATGAAGTATTTTCTTTAATATGGCATACTGTATTAACACAGTGGATCTAAACCACTATAAAAACTAAAATTTGAGTGGGAAAAAAGTTAGGTTTTTTTTTACTATAAAAGTCACAAACATTTTTAACGAATCATTTTTATTGCTTGTTTAGCAAATCTAAACTATGTATTTCAAAAACGTATATACAGATGAATCAAAAAACACAGTAATATATAGATATTTACAGTGAAATGGAAGCAATGTCTCAGGTGATTTTGTACAAATATTTACAAAAAAAGTATGAATCACAAATACAAGGAAAGGGAAATTATCTGTGCCTCATTGTGTTGATATAAAACAATAAACTACTATACTAGACACTACACACTAACGAAACAGTCAAATCACAGTAATAATCACTATTATCTCAAATCTCTCAACTCACCCTCTCTTTCTCTGTCTCTGTTTACCTCTACATCAGTCTTCCTGCACAGAACCTGCACTGACGGCTTAAAAAAATGTCACAAAGAAACACACGTACATTTTCCTCATAACTCCACTTCTATTTGGCCTATCAACATGATTTAAAAACTGTTTCGTAGTTTGACATCCGCACTTTCGACACGGATCGAAACGACGCTGCGCTTTTCCGCTATTGGCTCTTTAAAACGATCATGTGATCAGGACGCGCCGGCGCGTGGTCGGCCCCAGAGGGTTAATTTAACGCATGCCTCGAGATGCGTTCAAAGTCCCTGGGAAACCCAGAAATGTCAGTAATTTGTAAAACATCTCCACACAGCCCTGACACCACGTGAAAACAAGAGGACATGACTAAAACCAGACGTATGGTCACCATACATGTCATCATTGGCGTGGGCGACCATGGCTCAGGTGGTAGTGGGTCGTCTTCTGATCGAGAGGTTGGAGGTTCGATCCCAGTACCTGACTATGTGTTGAAGTGTCCTTGGGCAACACACTGAACCCTAAGTTGCTCCCAGTGGTCGACTAGCGCCTTGCATGGCAGTCCTGTCCCACTGGTGTGTGAATGTGAGAGTGAATGGGTGAATGAGCTGATATGTAAAGCACTTTGAGACTGTTACAGTGGTGATAAAGTGCTATATAAATCAAGTCCATTTACCATCATTATTTAATAATGAATGGAAGATAATAAAAATGCAGTGTTATAGTTTGGTCACATGGGGGAGATTTATAAAGTTTTATTATTGTGAATACATGGAATTTTGGTGTTGTTTACCATATCTGCATTGAAAAAGGAAACTTGGGATGAAATGTTAATTAAAACATATTTTCAAATAAATATCAAAATAATATCAATTCACTGGAACACATTTGTCATAAATATCATGTCTGCTATTAAAAACTGTATATTACAATAATTAGCATATTAGCCCACACTTAGCTATAATAGAGCTTTTCATCTGTAAACCCTTCTTAGAAACCAATGATCACACAATGTCCATCCATCTCCATACCCGCTTATTCCCGTTTATCAGGGTCGCGGGGGTCTGCCGTTGCCAATTTCCGGCTCTCATAGGGCACTGGGCAGGGGTACACCCTGGACAGGGCGGCAGTCCATCACAGGGCAACACAGACACAGACAACCATTCACTCACTCATTCACTCCTATGGGCAATTTAGAGACTCCAATCAACCTTACAGTCATGTTTTTGGATTGTGGGAGGAAGCCGGAGTACCCGGAGGAAACCCACGCAGCACAGGGAGAACATGCAAACTCCACACAGAAAGGACCCAAGTCCACCCCAGGGCTTTAACCCAGGACCTTCTTGCTGTGAGGCGGACGTGCTAACCACTAAGCAACCATCACACAATGTGTTGCCTGTTATCTCACGCTACGAGGTGACTATTGTTGGAATTGTCCCTGTATTAATAAAGTTTCATTGAATTAATATGTGACCTTTGACAAATAAACAGTGGTTGCAAATATCAAACTACTTCTGTGTAACTCTATTGTAGTCCAGTCATCACATTTATAAACTATCTTAGTCATCTAGGATCTGTGCACCCTCAGAAAATCAGCTGCTCACATTATTTTGACCTGAAATCATCTGATTTTCTACTGTTTGTAATTCTTCTCCAGTCTGCATTGACTCCTCCCACCAGAGCGTCATGTTTAAGGGAAGAAGAAAATGAAAATGGATGATTTATTATTCATTTTATTTATGAGTTAAAAAATGCAGCTATATTCTGAAAATGAAAAAACATTTCTGTTAATGGATTTTAAATTGAATTATGGTACAGATATACTTCCATAGTTTATACAGTTGACGTAGCGTTCTTATTCTCTATTACAAGTTCACAGTTGTTTTTGTTTGCAATGCCTTTGAATAAGTTGTTTTGTGCCTGACTTGGCTAGCTACGCCACAAGTTTTCCCTCAGTGTCCTTAGGTCTCACATGTTAGATGGACCTTGAACTGAGACATGTTTGAATACTTTACATTGTAGTGTTGCACAAATGTTTGATCATTTTGTTTTTGCCTTCTTCACATGACAAATCACAGCACTTTATACAGCAGCATATTATGTGTTTTGTTCATTGCTGTTTGTTTTGCTTTAAAAAAAAGTCTTAAATTATCTTAAATTTGACATAAAAAGTGTGCAGCAACCACTGTTTCTGGTGTACGGTTCATACTGTTAATAAATGTTGATGGTACTCATACTCCTGGTTGTGATTCTGATAAGATTATTTTTATTTTTATTCTAAGAACAAAAACTGGTTTTAAAATGTTGGTTTTAGTTTTAATTTAGATTTAGGTTTATTTCAAAATGAGTCAACTTGTATCAAGAAACAGCTTAATCATTTTTCAATAATGCTGAGTCATTTTTTACTTAGATTAGTTGTTTTCTTCTTGTTTAATTTGCCAACCTTTAAAAAAAACAAAACAAAACATTTTTTTAACAAGAAATATGTGTTTATATTCAGTATATTTCACTTATTATTGTGTTGTAGGAAGTTTGATTTCAAGTACTTGAATTTAATAATCAGCCAATTCTGCTTATTTTAACCCTTTAGAATATTTATCAGGACCTTCTTATTTTAAGATTTAACATCTTTTTTCAAAATTTCTTGTTAAGTAAATTTAACTTGCTGCATGAACAGATAATGTCTCTTGTTTTAAGAATTCTCCTCAAATGTAGTGTTTTTTCTTATATTTTATCTCTAATTTGCAGTAAAGGCTTTGTTTTTAGATCAAATAGAGAGCAGCAGCTTTTCTGGGACAGTCCACAACAACATTAACTATGATATTGGTCAACAGATGAACTCCTCTGTCCTGTTGGTTAGGACAACGTGTCTAACAATAAAAGCCCATCATCACAGAGCTTCATTTGGACATTTCCTGATTAGCAATCATTTATTAGCTTTAGGTTTGGACCAGACGTGGGCCACACAATACTCAGTCTAGTATTGGCCACACCCCCAAGTAAACGCTCAAAATGAAGGAACAACACACAAAATAATAGCAAAATGAACAAAAGGACAACAACAGTACACAAATTTACTGTGGAATTTCACAAAATGACCACAAATATGCACAAAAATTCTGGAAAATACCCCAAACAAACATGAATAACTTAATAAACACAAAAGAAGAAGAATACACAAAGACCCTGAACTCTGAAGCTGGATTTCCTCTTCTCTCTCTCTCTAACTTCCTGCAATTAACTCAGACGCTGGCTAACTTCTTACCAGGCTAAATCACCATGGTAACTTAGGCTGAACACCTAACCTGGTCTAGACCAGGTTATATTCTGGCTAGAATCTGAGCGAGCACTAAAGCCCCGCCTCCTGACAATCAGTTCTCCTAGAAAACAAGCTGTCCAATAAAAGGAGGATCATTGTGAACACGTCTGTGTGTGAATCTGATGTGACGCTGACAGGAGAGAGAATATTTATCCTTTATTTACCATCACATTCTATAGGAAACATATAGATTTATATCTACATTAGTCAGCTGATAAAACCTCATTCATTCATTCATTCATGTATTATGTTGGTGACACAGAGAGCCTAGTAAACTAGTAGTAAACTAACAGAAAGTAGAAATGTCCTTGTCCTGCACCATTGTTGTTATTGTTCCCTCGAGACATTTACACTATACCTGTAGGTGTTGTATTGTAATATAGTGCATTATTCTAAATGTTAAAATATAAAAATATTAAAAAAATGTTCAATGATTTGTTGTGTCGCAGGATTGCATTGTTCTGTCTTGATATTTAAAGTAAATACGTGCTAATCACAACATTAATTCTAATGAAATTCATCTGCTATATGTTGTCACCACTAAAATGTAGTATTTTTTTTCTAGATCATCACCAACTCAGGTTGATCCAGGCTGATTAAAACCATCCCATCTGAGCTGGGACATGAACTGATCCATTTATTCACACATTAGTTCTTCTAATGTCTTTAAACACTTTTATTGATACACACAGACCTGGTCAGAGCAGATTACACTCCCAGTTAGGATCATGGAAAATAACATTTGCTCTATCTCAGTAACAAGTTTAGACTTTTTTTAGACCTGTGTCCTGGGTATGATGGGTTTATGAGGTGAACAGTACTCAGCCATGTTGGGAAGTCCAGAAATCACACAGCATCTCACCCAATCATACTCACTGTGGTTCATGCCAGAAGATACCACAGACCAAGTATTTGTAGTGTAGTCATAGCACTCAACAATTCTGTTTCCTGTGCTACAAGAGACAACAAAGATCTTCTTGTTCATCACTGCAATGCCAAAGTATCTGTGTCTGTGGACCATTTCAGGGACATCGTACCAGGTGTTGGTCACTGGGTCATAAGCCTCAGCAGAACTCAGATCTCTGAACCCATATCTGCCTCCAACTGCAAAAATGTGGCCCATATATGCAACGACTCCAAAGTCATACCGAGGTGTTCCCATGGGAGTGATCAGTGTCCACTGGTTGGTGTCTGGGTTGTAATACTCAGCAGTATTCAGTGCTCTATTACTCCGTCCTCCACATATGTAAATCTTGTTGTTCAGTGTGGTGCAGCTGGCGCCGATCTTCCCTTCATTCATTGATGCAATGAACGTCCACTGGTTGATGTCGGGCTGGTAGCGTTCAGCAGTTCTGTGTGAGATAACATGATTATCCCTGTAGCCTCCCATAGCGTAGATGCATCCCTTTAGCACGGTAACACTCATTAAGACCCGTGACTCCTGCATTGGTGACATCTCCTGCCAAGTGTGTGTGACTAGGTTAAACCTCCACACTTTGTTAGAGGGGTTGGTCCATCTTAAACCACCACCCACAATGTAGAAGCATCTACCAAGGAAGACAGTGCTGTAGAGGAATAAGTGAGTCATGGGATTCTCCAGACTAGGATGAGTGTGAACTGTGATCCAGCTGTTAGTTCTGTAGTCAAAGGCCTTTATGATCTTAGAATATAATCTAAACATCAGTAAGACGGCATTTGGCAAGCGACGGCAAAACAAGGTGTTGTTGATCCCAGACTCAGAGCAGAGTAACGAAGGTTGAGACATGACTTTAAGGGTATCAGAGACCAAGAGGTGGGACTCAGGGTTTATTTTTACCACATCATTGTTAAGTACATTGTCTGTGATGTAACTTTTGTCCATCAGCCCCAGTCGTACCTTTGGTAACAGAGTAGAAATGGCTCCCTGTCGTTCCTCAGGCATGTGGTTTATCCATCTTAAAACACTTTGATAAACTGTGCTCTCCTGGGTCACAGTAAGGTCATCCTGACCCAGGATATCAGCCATCTCCTGCTCCGCAAGCTGCAAAAACTCTTCACAGAGTGAAACCTCCTCAAAATTCTCACAGATAAAGTGAAAGGCCTCATACTTCAGTTGAAACAAAATGGGAATATACCAGACTTTAGTAAACTGCCACAGCCTGATGCATTTTTCCAGACAGAGGTGATCCTTCAGAGCTTCAAAGCATGTTTGTTCCAGAGTCTTTACATTGAACGGATGCACTTCCATCATTAGATCAAAAATTTAACTGTTGTCTGAGTGACAGATATAAAGTAAATTCACTGAGTCCAAGGAGTTTGTAGGCTATTGTGTCTCTCTCAGAAGGGTTTCCCTCATTAAAGAATACTCAATGTGTTGCTGACTCCTTTGATGTGTGACCAGCTCCTGATGATGTCATCAGCAGAGTGTGATGATGTCACAGTGAAATTCACACTGACATTCCTTCTGCTGGCTCCTGATTGGTGGATGGCATGACAGGTTCTGCGTTCTTTGATATCTGTATGTGTGGTTGGGGGGGGGGTCTCAGCTATCATATCTATCTTTTATTTGTATAGCGCCAAATCATAACCAATGGTATCTCAAGACACTTTACAGTAGAGCAGTCTTAAGGACGGACTCTTCATTTTATGGATACACACATATGCATATATACGTATATACACATACATATGTATCCCACACCCAACATGAATTCATCATGGCGGCAAGGAAAACCTTCTGTTAAGCAGCAGGAACCTTGTGTGGATCCCATTCCTATGATGAACAGCCATCCACGTTATGCTGTGTTGGGTGTGTGCAGAGGAAAGGGTGGAGACAGAGCTGCTGAGTCTCTGTAACTCCACACTGAGGATCCCACGGACCTGCAAGACAAAAGCCAGAAGGAGTACAGGAGCAAACACACAAGGGAAGAAGCAGACATAGAGGGAGTGTTAGAGAGAGGAATGGGACCCTCTCCGGTCTCTCTCTAACCTAAATGACCTCTCTCTTAACGCCCTCTCCAACCTCTCTCCAACCGAGCATGCCAGACCCCCCCACCGGCAGTCTATGCCTATTGCATCTTAATTATGAGCTATGAGCTGGTTCCTAACTAAAAGCTTTACCAAAAAGGAATGTTTTGAGCCTAACCTTAAAGGTAGAGAGGGTGTCTGCCCTCCGAACCGTGGCTGGTAGATGGTTTCAGAGAAGTGGGGCCTGATAACTGAAAGCTCTTCCTCCTATACTACTTCTAGAGACAAATGGAACAACGAGTAGTCCAGCATTTTGAGAGCGTAGTGTTCTGGGGGGATTGTATGGCACTACATGCTCCTTGAGATAGACTGGTGCCTGTCCATTTAGGGCTTTATAAGTGAGAAGAAGAATCTTGAATTCTATTCTATATTTTATGGGAAGCCAATGCAGAGAGGCTAATACAGGAGTAATGTGATCTTTAACCTAAATTGTTCTGGGATTATTCATCAATAAATTGGTATTTGTCCTACTTGCTGATTTATTAAGATGTCAAAAAGAAACTTCTTTACTGACAGTCATTCTAGGTTTTTGGCTATTTGTGAATTTTCTTCCAGGTTTAGGAATGGTGACCTTGGCGTTATTAGCACCACGCTCTGACCAGCTGAGCTAACTGGCCTATGAAGCTGCAAAAATGTGTGAAAATATGGTTGAGTAAAACGATCACGGTTCTAAACACCTAGAAAGTTGGCAGGTGAAAATTCAGCAGTACTCATCCCTTCGCTTAAAGCTGCAGTATGTTTTTTTTTTTTTATGTTATTTGGTCAAAAGTCCATAATCATCTTTGAGCATATTGTAATATTGTAAAGTGTTCTGAGTAGACAGTTAATCTCTTCTCCTTCTCCAGGCTCTGAAAATGAAGTTTATCAATACAGGATGGATGTCAGCCAATCAGAGGTCTGAAAATAGATTTAACATTTAACATTTAGATTTAACATTTAGATATAAGATTAAGCATTTAGATTTAACATTTAGATTTAACATTTAGACTTAGATTTAACATTTAGATATAAGATTAAGCATTTAGATTTAACATTTAGATTTAACATTTAGACTTAGATTTAACATTTAGATATAGATTTAACATTTAGACTTAGATTTAACATTTAGATATAAGATTAAGCATTTAGATTTAACATTTA
This sequence comes from Gouania willdenowi, assembly GCF_900634775.1. Classification (NCBI taxonomy): domain Eukaryota; kingdom Metazoa; phylum Chordata; class Actinopteri; order Blenniiformes; family Gobiesocidae; genus Gouania; species Gouania willdenowi. Next base: position 42,079 of record NW_021145024.1, on the reverse strand, counting down.
GATTTAACATTTAGACTTAGATTTAACATTTAGATATAACATGTAACATTTAGATTTAGATTTAACATTTAGATATAACATATACCATTTAGATTTAGATTTCAATATTTAGATTTAATGCTTTTTTACCTCTATATATGTGGTTACATGTTGTGTTAAATGTAGGAAAATGTGCTAAATATGAGAAAAGTGAGATAAATAATAAAAATGTGTTAGCTACAACTTTTATACTAAATTTTTACACTTGGCACCGCATAGATGTGGTTAGTTGTGTTTATATTTGGTTACATTTACCAGATCACCATAGTTACAGTCCAGGAACAGTTCAGTTTAATGACCATGTTTTCTGTTATTATCAGTATGTGTATGTGTTACAAAATGATAAACATGTCTTAAACATTAAATGTTCGACCCAAAAAAACCTCCTAAAGTGATTATATGAAGTAAAGTTTTGGTACAGTATGGAGTCCATTCATTTAGAATCACACTTGGGAAAATTTTTGTTCTTAAAAAAGAAATGATAACAATATATTATGTTTTCTAATAACATGTGCACAACTCAATAAGGAGCCATTATAATCCATCAAATCAGTCACAAAAATAATTTCATTAAAATCAATGACCAATAAAAACTGATTTCCTGTCAATGGTCAATATTCTTATTATTGTTCCAGAAAGTTGAATTATGAGGAGAAGAATTGTGGGAAAAATATTTTGGGAAAAAGAAAAGCCTGTTGATGTAAATCAGAAAAGTTTATTCAGAGAAGAAGAAAGTAGACACACAACTCCCTCAGATTGTTCCCATGACAACAGTTTCTCTGAGTAATGTTTGTCCTCCTTTACACATAATCAATATTATTGATTTAATCTAATTCTATATAATAAATAAATAAATAAATAAATGGGCCTAAATCAAACAATAAATAAACTACACATATAACACAGGACAAGTCAACAACAGCTGTGTTGCCAGGTTGGGTTTAGAGTTTTTGAAGGAGACGATGTAGATACATTTATGACAGTTTATGGTAGAATTAGAATATAATAACAGCTCTATCTGGATGGCTCTGTGACAGCTACACATTGTTGAGAGGAAAAAATAAATAAACAGGAAACAGAAGGGTTTCATTCATAGACTTATTAAAAAGTTTATTTAGTCACTTTAAAGTATTTAAAAAGCTAAATGAGCCTCTGTTTAGATAGTTTTAGTACCACAGGCTACATACCTGAGCTAACGTCAGTAAACTCTACTAAACTTACATTATTAGTTTCATGCTTAAAGATGTTAATTTACAGGTTCTCTGTCTGAAAACAGCTGCTGGTTTAAGAGTAAATTAGTGCAGAAAACAACCTTTTGGTTTGTGAAACCATTAACGATTGAGAATCAATCATTTCAGCAAAACTTCACGTTTGGAGAGTTGGAGGAACGTAAACAACGACTGGAAAAGAAAGCCCGAGGAAATACGGAGGAAAAAGACTGTGATGAGGAGTAACAACAGGAACACTGACTGCAGACGAGAACACATCACAAAAAAAAAAGGACAAAAAAAAAAAAAAAAAAAGGGAAGAAACGAGGTTGGATGTAAAATTATCTGTGTTCAAATTAGGGGACGGATCTGGATAAGCATAATGCTTTTTTCCGTCGCCCTTTCCGGCATGAAAAAGGACAAAAAAAAGGACAAAAAAAAAAAATCAATGATGTGATTTTGCTCTGAATGTCAAATGAATTTCTGTGAATGCAACCATGTCGGAAATGAACTGAATAAATAAATAAAATAAAATAAAAATTATCAGTTAAACATCTTGTAATAAGTGCAGGTAAATGTAGTATCTATATAGAGCCAGGAGATGGTGGTAGAGCTACAGTATAGATGTGCTGTTCCACAGGTTGGACCATGTGAATAGATTGTAAACTTTCCATGTGACCAGCAGTGATTAGAACTCAGTGAAGGAGAACCAGCAGAACAACAAGGATGCTTTAAAAGCACAGAGTCAGTTAAACTCAGACACAGAGTAGCTCATCTGGAGGACTGGGACCATTCCTGGAGGACTGGGACCATTCCTGGAGGACTGGGACCA